>NC_081411.1:379142207-379448145 GCF_030272615.1 Cryptomeria japonica | reverse complement strand
TTTAATTTGGAAATTCTTTAATTTATAAATTCCAAAAAAGGGGGACATTTGCTATGTGTGATTTAGTGATGTGTAATTCTTTTTGTAGTGTCACTTGACACATGTGTTGTAGGATGAGTTGGCATTGTCATGTCCCTTTTGAGAAAATTTATTTTACCAATGCATATATTTTCAATTATCCTAAAATGGTCCCAAGTAAACCTTGGATAGGGAGCCATTAGAAAGGTTAACTTAGGGTTGACCCATAGGTAAACTTTGGGTGGACTTTTAGGGGGTTAAACTAACTCCTAGGGTCAAGTTAGGGGCATTTTTAGTGAGCCATATAATGTACCTATGGATGAAGGCCAAATTTATCCATGTGTCCACTCCCTAGGGCCTATTTAACCTCCCCAAAAATTGAGTTTCCCAAGTTGGCCGAATTTCATCTTTAGAAGAGCCTTCCTAGGTTAGATAACCCTCCTCATGAGTGGCATTGCTCTTCCCCATTCCTTTTACCCTTTTTGAGGTGTCTTAGCTAGAGAGTCTATAAGGTATTTAGAAGACCAACCAATGAACATCCTTCACCCTTCCCAAGTGGGTTGGAAAGAGTGAGGAGTGTCTTCATAGGGAATAGTTTGGGAGGGAGAAGTTTGATCACCCACTCTCCATTTTTTGAAGATTTTGAGTAATTTTTGGCAAGTCTTCAAGGAGGAAGATAGAGGATTTGGGCAGCTCTTCTCTAAAGGATTCATCACCATTTTGTTGGCAGATTGAGGTTGGTTATTTTCTAATTCTTGTATGTCTTTGTGTTGTTGAAAGTTTTTGTTACAAGGTGATTTCAATGTTGGTTTCTTTGTGTGTGGGAAGATTATTGAAGTTCTTCCCTATGAGTTTTTCCTTCTTTTTGGTTATTGTGTTTCCTTGAGTTTGTTTATGTCATTGTTTTGGGAGTTTTCAAAGCCAAACTCACCCTTAGGAGGGTAGAGTGGCCTTGGGGTGAAGGGTTGTTTGACAACCTTTGAGTGAGAGGCTCTCTTTGGAAGAGAGTGAATCTCAAGGGATTTTGTGACCCTTGCTAAATGGTATTATGTTTATGCAATGGGGGTCATAAGGGGAGTTGTTGGCTTGTATGCCTTGAGGGTCATAAGGAATTGTAAGGACAAGTTTGGAACTTGTGGATGTGTTATATTTGCAGCCTTGTTATAGCATTATGTTCTCTATTTGCAGAATTCTCCTCAAGGTACTTAGTCCACCTTCACCCCACTTGAAAAGTCACATAACTGACATTGTTTAATCCTTGGGTTGGGAGTGTCTTTTGTTGTTATGATTTTCTGCATGCATGTGTTTGAATGTGTGTTTCTCGTCTAGCCTTGATTCTCCTAGCTCGGGGGTGGCTTCTAGTAAGCCTAGGTTGGGAGGTGAGCCTCCATGGTCACAACCTTCAAGTTTTATTGCAGGTTTTGCTTGGGAAAAGATTGGAAAGGAAGCTTTGGAATGATTCTATTATTGTATTTAGTTGCAGAAAAGAAAAAGATTTCCTATTGTATTTAGTTGCAGAAAAGAAAAACATTTCCTATTGTATTTTAGTTGCAGAAGAAAAAAGAGAGTTTTCTTATTGTATTTAAATTGCAGAAAAGAAAATGTATTATTGGACTAAGTTTTACCATGTAATAAAATGTATTATATTTGAAGTATATTTCCTTGCAAAGTGAAGAATATATTGTTGAAGTTATCTTTTAAATGTTATGCAGTTATAGGAAAAGATTAAGTATGAAAGTTATAGTTGTTCTTTTCATCTTACATTGCATCTTGTTGTTATTAATTAATGAATTCTAGAAAGATATAAATTGCAGCTGTAAGTAAATTAATTTATGCTAATCTTTCTATTTTGTAAATGCTTGTTAAGTAGGAAATAAATGAATAGACATTTTTTAAATAAATAAATAGACATTTTAAGAGTTAGTATAAATCTGTTTTACATCTTACTACTATTAACAAAAAAAATACAGATTTAGTAAAATATGAGAAACCTAAAAATTAGAGGAAATGCTAATTTTTTTCAGTATTCTGAGTTTTCCATATTAAAATCCTAATAACAGTTTGCAAAAAAAAATATGCTCATGTACTATATATATATATATATATATATAGAGAGAGAGAGAGAGAGAGAGAGAGAGAGAGAGAGAGAGAGAGAGAGAGATTTTATTTGATACATAAACTGGAAATGAAATATTATTGTAATTTGTCATTTTAACTTCCTGATTTTATTTACTGAAACCATGCATGTATTCACAGGTTATATATATAAATATATATATATATATATATATATAAATATAATTTTAAACTTTATATCTATAAAGAAAAAAAATATATAAAAACAAAAGAAATACAAGTTTCAGCCTAGCCGAGCCACTGTGATAAACCACAGTGGGCGGCTTCCGCCACTGTGGGTAACCACAGTGGAAGACACGGGCCACCACTATGGGTAACCACAGTGGACGACACGGGGCCGCGACTGTGGGTAACCACAATGGATGGTTCACGGTCGCCATTGTGGGTATCCACAGTGAGCGGCTCACGGCCACCACTGTGGGTATCCGCAGTGGTGCCGAGAGCCTCCGCTGCCGCCATCCCCTACGTCCCGCCGCCTCCTTCAAAACTCCACCCTATACCTTCGGTCTCTCTCTCTCCCATTCGCCACCATTAAACCTGCACACACACACCAAGGGCAAAGCAAAAAAAAATATGATATGTTAAAAAGAAAAAGAAACCCTACCCATTTTTGGGTTAGGGTTAGATTAATAATAGAGAGTAGAGATAAACAAGCAACCCTAACCCAATTTTGGGTTAGGGTTTTCTTAATAAGGAGGAAATGAAAAGATTAGGGTTTATAATAAAATATTAATAAAATGAGAGGAGGGGGAATTCTTTTTAAATTTTGAATAAGAATTCCCCCCCATTTGTCTATAGCCATGTGTAGAATTATTTAACCCTTAATTATTGAATAGGGTAAAGTTAGTTTTTTATATAGACTTTTTAGGGATTAATTTTTATATAGCAATATTATTCTCATAATTGAATAAATTTTATTGACAAGGCTTACTAATGAGAATATTATATAGTTATTTTTCATATTCAATTAAATATGGATGTTTGGGTTAAAATTCCTTTGGGGGAATTTATTAATGAAATTTATTAATTGTTGTATGTAAAATTCTAGCCTATGAGGTCATTATTGGCCAAATATTTAATACTTGAAATTTAAATGTTTTAGGGGATTTAAATTTGACTGTAATATAAAATATATTTATTTGGCAAATATCATAATTGAATTAATTAACTTTATTAGTTATATTTAAAAATGTAATCGCATACGTTCAATTAATTATTTTTAATATGAGTTAACATTATTTTTATTTAGTCTTGAGTATTTTAATACTGTTGAGGTAATTAATGTCTCTTGAACAATTGTTGGAGAAATTTTAATTTAAGGTTAATAATTAATTTAGTTAATTAATTAATTATGTTATGATGACCCCTTTTAGGGAATAATTAGTCTTCTCTAATTATTGTCACCATATCATTTTAGTTAATTAAATCAACTTTAGTAAACCATTCTTTAACCCTGAGTTAACCCTTAGTTAAGACAAAATTTATTTAATTCCATTTTTTATTGTAGATTATTTAATGTATTTATGTTGGTTTAAAAAAAAAGTGTTGTTCTTTTTTTGCCCAAAAGTTTGGGCATGATACTTACAACATTCTTCTCGGAAGACCACAGATTCACAAAATGCAAGCAGTTCCTTCTACATATCATCAATGTGTATAATTCTCTCATGAAGGATGAGAGATCACTATAATTGCAGATTCTAGTCAATATTGCAATAATTTGAAGCCAACACAAGATGCAAGAGTTCCACATAACAAAGAGTTAGTCTATCCTACTAAAGAAATTCAAGAAAAGTTATGGGAAACATTTGAGGAAAAGCTCAAATTAAATGATGAAGGAATGGGGAAATATTCTTTTCATAATTTTCCACTTTCTCCTAAGTCATATGGAAAACCTACAGATGTTCAATCAAAGACATCAGAAAGATCAAAATATATGTTTAAAGGAACATTTGTTAGTGCTGGAACTTTTGAAGAAGAAAATGAAGACAAAGACATTCTTGGTTGGTTGTACAAGGATGAAGATAAAACTATAGTAATAGTAGTAGAACTCCATATTCCCATTAAACAATATGGTAAAGGTTATGAAATCATGCAAAAAAAGGGATATGAAGGAAAAGGACCAATTGGTAAGTGACATCAAGGTATTTCAGAACCTATTTGTCCACATTCACAATCCAAAGAAGATAAATCCGGGCTTGGATATCTAAAATCAAATCAAAAGCAACATGATCATCAACAACAAAAGTGGAGAAAGAAATCAGTCTCTAAAGAAGAAAATTGGCAGGAAAAGCTACATCAAGCGGCATAAATAGTAACCAATAAACAAAAGAAGCAAGAAGAACATGAAAAGCAAGACAAGGAGATTACCATCAAGGGTAAATAAAAATCTTGTCAACAAGTTCTGGAAATACAAAAAAATGTAAAATCTGAACAAGATATTCTAGAAGCAGCAAAAATAGAGATGGCAAAAATCAGGGAACTCTTTGCACCATACAACATCCCTGTATGGTATAGTGGAGTAGTCCTAGATCATGATCTAGAGACAGATTCAAATGAGTATGAATGGGGTCCAGATGTCTTAACTACTACATCAAGTAAGGAAAACAATGAAGACCAAGTAGCTATCACGAAAGAAGACTTGTCTATTTAAAAACAAAAGATGGAGTTAGAAAGAAGGCAAGAAATACTCAAAATTCAGAGAAAAGAGGCATATGCAAAAAGGAAAGGGAATGACAAAGACAAAGAAGTAATGCCACAAGAAGTACAAATAGGGATAGATCAAGCATCTAGAAATGAGGTCAATCAAGAAGGAATTTGAAGTATTAAAGACATGTCTGTTGATATAATCCATTCGTTTAAGGGGCAAACGTCAGTTGAAGAACCACTTGAGTATGAACTACAAAATGCTAATACTGATTTTGTTAGAACTAATTGGGAGATGCTTGGGAAAGACAATTCTCAAAAAAAATTAATCTATGACAATACCTATTCTATGCCAAATTATGATCATTATGTCATGAACATTGAAGCACCTCATGATGACAATGATTATGATTTACCCCTTCTTCATCCTGAACTAATTGATTGGGATAATTTAGACAACCCTGAACTAAATGTATTTTCCAATGATCATGACTTAGTTGTGTACCTTAATGTTGTCAAACACATCACACCTAAGATATCTTCCATTGCAGAATCAAGTAATGTTTCTCGTAGTCAGGATAATGCCAAACTTTCCAGTCACAAAAGCGAAATAAAACAAGGAAAGAAACCTATTGTTGAAAACCATTTCATGGCAACACTAGACCCATCAAAAGGGAAAATAAAGGACGTATCTGATTGTGCGAACCTCTTTGAGGCACCAAAGGATGGAAAGTTTGACATTCTTCCTGCATATTTTCAGGAGAGATCTGCTATCCTGATAGAACCAATAGAAGCAGTAAACATTGGTACATCAAAGGATCCTAAAATACTTCATTATGTTGCCTCATTATCAAAAGAAGAGAGGAAAGAATACATGGAATTTTTTAACCAAAGACAAATAATTTTTGCTTGGTCCTATGCGGATGTGCCAGGACTTAATCTAGATCTTATCATGCATCATCTTAATATGGATTTAAAAGAAAAACCAGTTAAGAAGAAGCTAAAAAAGCTGCATCCACACATTGCTCTTCTTGTAAAAATCGAGCTGAAGAAACTATTAGAAGTGGGTTTTATAAGACCTATTGCTTATCCAGAAAGGGTTTCAATTATTGTACCAGTGCCAAAACCAGATAAAAGCATAAGAGTTTGTATAGATTTCAGAGATCTGAATAAGGCATGTCCCAAAGATTATTTCCTACTACCAAACATTGATATAATAGTGGACTTATCAACAAGGCATGAGATGTTTTCATTAATGGATGGCTTCTCAAGATATAATCAAATAAGAATCGCACCTAATTATCAAGAAAAGATAACTTTCACCTATGCATGGGGAATGTATTGCTAGAATGTTATGCCATTTGGGCTTAAGAATGCAGGAGCAACTTATCAAAGGGCTATGATGACAATTTTCCATGATATGATGCATACATTTATGGAAGATTATGTCGATGATATACTTGCAAAATCTCATACAAGACCAAAACATTTGAACATCTTAAGCAATATTTTTGACAGACTGTAAAGATATCAATTGAGATTAAATCCAAAGAAATGTGCATTTGGGGTAACCTCTGGAAAAATCCTTGGGTACATTATATCAACTCATGGAATTGAAGTAGATCCTAAAAAGGTCAAAGCCATCATGGATATGGAGTCACATAGGAACATAAGTCAATTGTGATCTTTACAAGGAAGATTGCAGTCAATCAGGATATTTATCTCTTAGTTAGCAGATAGATGTCTTCCATTCACCCATCTTCTACATAAAAATATTCCATTCAAATGGGATCTAAAATGTGAAGAATCTTTTTTGCAAATAAAAGAATATCTTATGAGTCCTCCAGTACTGGTATCACCAACCAAAGGGAAAGCATTGTTGCTCTATATCTCAGCAACAAATGTATCATTAGGAGCTCTCCTAGCTCAACATGATGAAGAAGGAAAAGAAAGAGAAGTATATTATATTAGTAGAACTCTTGTTGGTTATGAATTAAATTATCCTCAATAGAAAAGACATGTCTAGCAGTTGTATTTGCAACTCATAAGCAATGACATTATATGTTGATTCATTCTATAAAACTAATAGCAAAGATAGATCCCCTCAAATATTTGTTCAGCAAGTCAACCTTGATAGGGAGACTAGCCAAATGGGTTATGATACTGAGTGAAATTGATCTAGAGTATGTTGACCAAAAAGCTATCAAGGGAAAGGTCATCGTTGATCAATTGCTTGATGCACCTTTACAAAATGACATGCCCTTTCACATCGAATTTCCTGATGCAGATATTCTGACACTAAGTACAAACTTTTGGGAATTCTACTTTGATGGTTCATATACATAATATGGATCAGGCACAAGAATCCTTTTCATCACACCTCAGAGACACGTAATTCCAAAATCATATAGACTACGATTTCTATGCACCAATAATACTGCAAAATATGAAGCATTGGCTATTGGGCTTAAGATGGCCATTGAATGGAATGTCAAAGAACTACATGTCTATGGTGATTCATAGCTTATCATCAACCAAATAAATGATGAATATCAAACTAAGGTTGATAATCTCATGCCATACCAACAATTGGTAGAGGAGTTTAAAGAACACTTTAAAGAAATATCATTCACCCAGATTCCAAGAAATGAGAATAAAGCAACAGATGCAATGACTACAATAGCATCTTTCTTGCAAAATAAGGAGAATCAACATTGTTACGAATTTCTCGTGGAAGATATCTTAAACCCTTCCATTCAATCCCAGCATACCTATTGAATTTTCCATATATCAGGAACCAGTCAATCCTTATACAGTCAAACTTATCAGTATTTAAAAGAAAATGTCCTTCCTCTTGACTTATCCTGCAATTAGAGAAGGAATTTTATCCGCCAGTCCTCTCACTATACTATCATTGCCAATATCCTATATAGGCATGGTCTAGATGGTACTTTGTTGAGATGTCTTGAACAAGAAAAATCTGAGAAAGTTCTTAATGAAGTTCATGTAGGTATTTATGGCACACACTCAAGTGGTTTAACATTGGCTAAGAGACTTCTTCGTATGGGTTACTATTGGCCTACTATGGAGAGAGATTCATTCAAATATGCTAGAAAATACAAACAATGTCAGATCCATGGGAATATCATTCATGCACCATCACAAGAGTTATATCCTATGGTAGGATCATGGTCATTTTCTCAATGGGGCCTTGATTTGGTAGGAAAGATAAATCCCTCATCTTTTAATGGACATAAGTTTATTTTAGTTGCTACTGAATATTTTACTAAATGGATTGAAGCAGTGCCTTTAACAACCGTAACAGGAAAACAAATATCATCATTCATTTTGAATTATATAATCTGTCGCCATGGAGTTCCTATTGACCATTATCACTGATAATGGAAGACCATTCAAAAATCAAGATGTGAAGGAGCTATGTGAACAATTTCATATCCAACACAGGTTTTCTACTCCATATTATCCACTAGGAAATGGTCAAGCTAAGGCATCAAACAAAACTATCTTGAAAATCTTGAAGAAAATAGTCAATGAAGTTGGAAAAAACTGGCACATTCAGCTAAATCCTGCTCTTTGGGCATACCGAACTAGCATTCACAGTCCAACGGGGGAAACTCCATATTGTTTGGTCTATGGATCAGAAGCCATATTACCTATAGAAGTAGAGATACCTTCTCTATGAGTATCCTTGAAAGGTCTTATACTAGAAGAAGAAGAACAAGAAGTTTCTCGACTCCAGGAACTTGAACTGATTTAGGAACATCGCCAAAATGCAATAGATCATTTAAATGTATATCAACAAAGAATGGAAAGAATTTATAACCATAGGGTCAAGCCACACATTTTTTAGATTAGAGATATAGTTCTAAAGGAAAATCCACTAAATCAGCAAGACCGAGACAAGAAAGGAAAATTTGAACCAAATTGGCTAGGACCTTTTGTCATAGTAGCAACATATGGATTAGGAGAATACAAGTTATCTACCCCTGAAAGTGATTGGTTTGATGAACCTATCAATTCTATCCATCTCAATAAATTCTATGCTTGAGATATAAAGTCCTGGAAAAAATCAATAAAAATCATATAAAGTCTTGAAAAAATTAGTAAACATCTGAAAAGCAGAAAATCCCTAAAAGAGAGAAAAGTGCAATAAATTTAGATGGTGAAAACCTAGTAAACAAGCTCTATCTACAAAGTAAGTTCCTCCATCTATGAGATTTCTTTGTGAACCTATCCACTCCATCCTTCCACATCTATTGATTCCATCTATCTTAACTTATCCGTTCCATCTTTCACATCCATTGCTTTGAACCATTTCACAGGAAATATGTAGCTTACCAACAATTATCAATCTTTGACACACTTGTCATAGTCACTATCTTAGATTTTATCAGAATCAATCAATCTGCATTTGTATCCCGCTATGGTTTGGATCTTGATCAATTCACACATCCATAATAAATTTTTGTTTCCGCTGGGGGCAAAATCCTAATTTCTTTTGCTAAGGTGATCTTTTGAATCTTTGAAAATCCCAAAACATTCAGAAAACTTAGAAAAACCAAAAACACCTAGGGTTTTGAAATAGATAACGAGCAACAAAGCAACAAAAATCAAGGCATTTCATCAATAACTGAATCGTGAAACTTAGAAAACTAAAGAATCAATCAGCAAGTAATAAAATATTATCAAAGATCATTCATCAAGATGATTATATTAGTTAATGACCATAAGAACATGTGAATGGCATACAAGATTTAGTGTTTATATCTCAATTTTATTTCTAATCATGTACTCTGTGCGACTCAAGGATGTCCATGACTAGAGAAGCTATGATGGGGCATGTTTATTTTTCTTTGATTGTTGTCTATGGTTTATCTCTTACTACGATATGTACTTGTCTCAGGATATGATCAAAAAAAGATCAAGGAGGATGTTCTGAGTCATGCATGAAAGGAGATAATCCTTGTCTGTTCTGCAAGCAATACAACTTGACTCATTATATCAAGTTACTTGTATTAACTTGCTGTATCAAAATCCATGTAAGAAATACTCAGGTTATCTTGGATCATTATGTCAAGTTGCTTGTATTTTCTTACAACATTCTAAAGCTCAATGATGAAATCAAGCACTGTTACAAGATAGCATATGAAGAATGGCAGTATAGTTTTTAGTTAGCTCATCATTTTAGATTAGCTCATTATTCATCTGCATTATAAGCATTCATTGTCAGTTGCATTATAAGCATTTCATTTCATTCATAGATCAACGGTCATAAATCAAGATTGAGTATACTTGGACAAACAAAAATAATTTGTATTTGATCATCATTGGTGCATTCATTTTAGAATCATTTTAATCATCATCCATTTCATTTAGTTGTATTTTAATCATTGCATTAATTTGCATTCATCATAAGTGCATTTCATTAATCATGTAGTGTATCACCATTATTATTTGCATTATCATTTCATTTCATTTAATTGCATTTTTGCACTTGGACTCATGATAATATAATCAATCAATCATTGCATTTGCATTTTCACATCATTTTTAAATTACATTAAAAATCAAAAAAAATTGACTAGCATATTGCTTAAACATTAATTTGCATTTCCATATAGATCATTGCATCATTTAAAGTTAAATAATCATTTTCATTTGCATCCAAGGTCTTCAAAATCAAAATCAAAAATCAAAAAAAAGAAAACCATCATTGCATCATCTAGATCATTATCATAAAGCAAGGAAAGAAAAATCATCATCATATCATCATCCATCTAATCACTGCATCTATATAATCAAGGCATATAGATCATAAAATAGAGTAACATGCATAATAAAGATCATCATCATATAGAGTCCATGTCTACATATAGATAATCATAAAACAATACAAGTCCAAGTATACAATGATATCAGATAAACAATACAAGTGCCTCCAAATCCAGTCCTGACTATCTTGTACCACTACCACCTGACTCTGTTAGTCTTTGTGGTTGTGGGCGAGAAGATCCTCCAGATGCCTATCTCCCATGATCACCACTCCTCTGAGGAGGTCCCATGACTCCACCACTTCTAGTATCCATCAACATGGTGGTATGATAACTACCTACTCTCTATCTCTCTGCGACTACCTCCTCATATAGTCGTCACCAACAGGAAGTCTCCTTCCCGGCCCAAACTAGTGCTCTAACAGTGTCAGCTGAGAGAGTACTTGATCCAACCTGTTGAATATGATCAAGAAGGCCCTGAGTAACCTACTGTCTCCTAACAGCTCTATCCCTCTCAGCCATGAAAGTCTATACCTATGCTCGAAGCTAATCAATCTGTGCTCTAAGACTATCAATGGTCTCTTGCTCTAGTAAATCCTATTGTGGTGCATGAACCCCAATCCCCTCATCACCACCTCCATGTCCACCTCTTGGAATCTCAGTTCGAGTAGCTCTCAGAACCCGATGTCTAATAAGTGGAACATGATCCTCTGGATCCTCATCCTCTCCACCATGAGCTGCAATAACCCTAGGGTCTGGCTGAATCTGACCAAAATCAATGCCTCTCCCACAACCCCCATTCGTTCCAGTCATCATGCCTGCTCCTATCAATGGAAACCCTCTCAGTGATCTCATCCCTACCCTGCTAGTATCCCTCCCAATCCATCCAACATCTGTCCCACCCATAGGACATGGTCTCCCAATCCTGCCAACTGGTCAAAACGGTCCTCCATGGACTCTCAATTGACCTCCCCTGTGTCCAGGTCTCCTACCACCCCCACCTCCATCCCCACCCTTATCTCCATCTCCCCCATCCTCTTGAGCAGCTCTAAGCTCTCATCTCCATCTCTGTCTCCTAAAACATGGATCATCTGAATCGTCATCCTCATCTCCTGAGCTGGGAGGAGGATCTACTGGATCAGTAATACGAGGACATGGATGTGCTAGTATATACTGCGCATACTCTGTAGTAACACTAGGATAAAGAATGTGCAATCTCATATCATAAGCCACTCTCAGAGTAGCAAGAAACTCTGTGTGAGCAATCTCAAATGACAAAGAAGGTCCCCAATCTCACCTATCTCTATACCGCCGAGCATATATCATCACACCAGTAGGCATAGGTTGAATGATACCAAACTGTCTAAGAATGTGACTTATCAACTATCGCTCAATAATGTAAGGAGTCCGACCAATGAGATATCTACTCTGCATAATAAATGATAATGCCCATGCATCATCCATCCATGGCTCACAATCAATATATGGTCTCCAAGTGATACTATCCAATGAATCAAGCAACCAATGCCAATACTCCATCTTACCCAGCTTATGCTGAGTAAGGATACCTGCATATAGATACACATATGGCTACCTCTCCCCATAAACTTTGTGATGGATATGCCGAGTAATAGCAATGTGCTCCTAGCACCAGATCTGCAATAGTGTGCATCCTGTAGACAAACTAGAACTCTTGTCATACACCACCTGATGAAGATCATGATATAAATGAGCCAACATACAAAAACCCCAAGCATATTGAGTCCGATGCTACATCATACTCTAAAGAATCTCATGCCATCCAATAGCAAAACATCACGATCGCCTATCAAGACAAATAAATCCTCCAATCAAACCAGCAAGAATCATAGGGAGAGTCTCGTAATACATAACCATATCCTCCCATTGGATATCTCCTCTACAGATGCTCGCATTAGCAAAAATGGCTCTGCAAGCCTCTCTCCCAACACGATCCTAAAAATCATATTGCACTAACTCACCAGTCACTGGGATGTGCAAAATCTTATAGACATCCTTGAGTGTCACACTAATCTCACCCGTGGGTAGGTGGAAAGTGTTATGCTCACTGTGCCATCTCTCGGCTAACACCGTCAACAATCCTCTATTATGTGTAATCTCAGGCATACACAATAGATGGTGTAAACTACAGGCATCTATATGTCTCACCTCTTCCTGTGTCAGCTCTAGCACTAAATGACGTACTACTAGGAATTTCCTTGACACTGGAGAGCATCAACTTTCTCCTATTTACCAAGAGAATTAGATCAATCATCACTTATCTATCTATCAAATCAAATTGAAGCAACTTACGCTATCAAATCAATCAAGTCAAATTGAAGCAACTTACGCTATCAAATCAATCAAATCAAACTGAAGCAACTTACGCTATCAAATCAATCAAATCAAACTGAAGCAACTTAAGCTATCAAATTATTTTAAAACCTATCAATCATGGTTTTCCATCAATCACGGAGTTCAATCAAAACTCTGCTAAGCTCTTGCATTAAAAACTAAATCGGTTTCTTAGAGATAATTTATCAAAATAAATCAAATCGATCAATCAATCAATCAATCAATCAATCAATCAGATCATGATTCATCATACACATGCATCAAACACGTTAAATCTAATCAACAAAGTGATTTTTAGCTTTTGTATCTGTGTAGGGGAAAAAGCGAGACTAGGTTAATCATCCCCTAATCCTACCTTTTGACACACATTACGGAATACAAAAGAGCCTAGAGATATCGCACAATTGGCTACTTATTTTGGTGAAAGAGAGAGCCACGGGATATCTATTAGGATTTCTATTCCCTTGTTGAAATTGTAAGATCAAGTAATGCAAGTTCAAACCCTAATCCCAAAATGCAAGTATGAACTAATAACAAGATTGCAGAATTGAGATTAAACAATGAACAGCTGTAAATACAAGGATGAAATAAGAATGCAGATGTGTACTCAGAGTCAAAATCGGACTGAAAATGTTCGGGACGGGGGCGCGGGCACCACTGTCCTGAAAACTATACCGGAAACTGTTGTTCTGCTCTCTGAAACACTGTCGGAAAGTTGTCTGAAAGCTATCTGTCTGGAGGACCAGGGCACCCAGCGCCTCTGTCCCAGGGACCAGGGCACCCAGCGCCCCTGTCCTGGCAGGAACAGGGCGCCCAGCACCTCTATCCTAGTCTTCTTCTCTGCAATTTGATACAGAGTGCTGTCTCAACCTTCTCTCTCCGGATCTGTATCTTGCGGCGTCGTCCGAATCCCAAAACCTACAATGATATCTGAAAAGGGGTGTATGGGTGGCTATATAGGGTTTTGCCTTAGTCAAACCCCCGCTTCGGTGATTTCCACCTCCACGAATAGCCAAGTTGTTTTGTAAAATGTATTGTATGTGCAGACCTAGTGTGTGTGCAAGGTCCTAAAATGCAAGAAAGCAAACTAGAGCAACCTAGAAAGTAAACCCTAATTGCTTGTAAATGATAGTGTAAATGCTCTAAATCAAGATGCAATGTGATCTAAAGCATGAATAAATGATGTATTGAAGCTTATGTAAAGACATGAAAACAACGTGAAATCATACCCAACCCTCAAGGGAGGAGTACAAGCCAATCTTCAGTTGGTAATCTCCTATTGTTCTTCAATGTCTTCCAAGCCCTAAGTGGATGAATAAATTTGATAGATGCTTGATAGAAGGATGTTGAATGTTGTTGAATTCTTCAAAGATCTGCTCTTTTGCTACATGTGAAGTTCCTGGAAACAAAAATCGGATCCATTCAAATGAGGAAAGAGAGCTCTTATGTATGAAACCCTAGGTCGTAAATTCATATTTTGGCCGACTTAGAGATTGAATATCCCACCAATTTCTTGGGTTTAAGCTTTATTTTATGATTGGATCGCGCTCCTAAAATTTCGGGAAAAATGTCCGGGACCATGTGCACTCCGGGCGCCACGGTCCCGACAACTTTTCACCAAATTTTCAGGGCCATCGGATATGATGATTTTAGAGAGAATCCCAAAGTTACAGGTGATTTCGAGATGTTTTGACCCCAAAACCAAGCCCCCAAGTTCGAAATAGGACTTAATTAGGGTTTTTGATTAAGTGGTGTATTGGAGGAATAAAATGCGAAGGGCACGCTTTAGCGAAAGGGCCCAACTTTATGATGTAGAGGATGATGAAATAGGACCTTAGACCTAATTAATTTGATTAATTAAGTGCTTAAGGAGAAATGCAATGCAGAATGTAAAATGCACTAAGGCGGGTGCTAAACTAGGTGTGAAATTGTACCACCCTAGCGAGTGCGTACAATTTACGACGCTATAGTATCTATCAAAAATATTATTTTTGAGCATATGCACTATCCTATTGAACATAAGCACTAAACAAAGCATATGTAATAATTTTTTCAACAAACGCGCTAATGCTAAGAACGAATGCATGAAACATACAAAAGCGCTATCAAACGATGCATATGTGCTAACAAACAAAACATAAGTGCTAACTGATGCATATGTGCTAACATCCTTATCATATGCACTATCAAAATGAGCATAAGCACTATCATGAGAAAATGCGCTAAACCTAATTGCATATGCATTAAATCTAAATGCAAAAGCGCTAACTAAATGTCGAAAATCGCCAAAAATTTTCAAAAAATTCAAAAACGCTCCCAAAAACATGAAAAGTTGTACGACAAGTTGCAAACAAAGCTTGAGATATGATACATACCGGATACCCATACTCAGGAGGTCATTGATGTCATCGAACATGCTCAAATCGATGGTTCTCCACAGGAATGACCATTTCACCACCTCACCAAGACAATTTTCTTCACAAGCTGACAAGGATAACAATGAAATTAAAATTAACCTTGGTTAATTTTATATTTACTATTTGAAAGAGTAGTTAATGCTATTCAATGGGGCAATTTAATTTGTTTTTACAAATGAATTTAATTGACGGAACTTTTTATCAATTATCATGAGATCAATCATTCAAACTAAAGTTTTAAACAATTTCACGATCAATCTCTTGAAGGGCACACAATTAGGATTTTTAATTTTTGCCAGGCACACTATCGAGACTTGATTTAATCTTTGAAACAATGTTGTCTTGACATTATTTCAAAGAGGGGCAAAATGTATACACATAAAATTGGCTGAGCGATTAAATAAATATTATATATTTATTTGTTATTCTTCTATTAAATAGATAATTTGAAAAGATTAATTTATTTAATTCATTTTTTGTGTCTTTCTATTAATTAATTTAATTTAAATAATTTATTAATTAATTCATCTATTCTATTCCTCTAAAAATAATTAAATATCTAATATTTAATGGTTATTTTCCTATCCTATAGTCTCAAATATTAAATAATTTCTTAAATTATTTAATCTTTCTTATCTAACTCACCCTTCATCTCCAGTTCATCTTCCCTTTGCCAACTCATCCATCATGTGGCTAAGGAAATTAATATTTCTTAAATATTAATTCATCATTTATCTTCAACCTCTAAATTTAATGAATATTGTGTACGTACACATATTTCATAACCATCTTCTATATTCTCTCCAACATCCCCTACATCTTAGGAAGGACTTGAGTCCACTTGTCCTCTCATGCCTAAATATTCTCCAGCCATCCCTAGATTCCCTCTATCAGCAACCCAGTCAAGGTGAGATGAGTGAAACTTGTCTTCTCCTTCCCCCTTTCTCTCAACCTTCACATTTTCTCACAGCCATCCAAATATATAGATCTGATCATGACCATTGATATGAGCCACATCATCTCATCCTCTCAAGGTCTATAAAATCAAGAGCTTCAGTTGAGAGAGTGTTAGACTTCAAGTGCATTTTCAAGAAAATCATTTGTAAAACTTATGCATCCGTGAGTTTTAATCTTGAAGCAAATACGAATTAGCATTTTAGCATAATCATGTAGTATTGCATATCATAGTATCAGTTAACTATCAGTTATCAGTCCATTCTTCATATGTCATCTTGGAAGCTATCAGTGCATTGTCTGAGAGCGCACCATCTGCAACTAGGAATAGTGGAGTTAGGACACAATGAGACATAAACCATGAAGGTAATATTAGTATTTTTATTTCATATGTATTTCATGTAGTTTCATTGGTTGAGTTTGGATTTCCTGTAGCATTTCCATTTGTATTTTGTGAAACTAACTTGTTGCAGGTAGCATTCTGAGGATGAAATTCAAGTCGACACAATAATAATGGTGTTACATTTACTTAATACATGCCCAACCAGAAAGTTTTGCATTACAGTCACTTAGTTATAGCAACAAATTACATTTTGAAACTTTACCAAAAAGAGGTCGTGACCCCCAAAAGCGGAGGTTCCCCATTGAAGATAATGAAAGAATATTAGAGATAGTAAAAGATGGAGAAAATCTAGATTTTATGTACCATGAGCTCACTTACCTTATTAGTACAAGTCAACTCATAGTTTTTTGACCATGATACATGTGTATATGCATATATGTATGTACATTCGAGTTATTATTTTTTATCAACATACATATATACATATGTACACATGTACATTTGAGTTATTTTTTTGGATCATCATACATATGTACGTATGTACATTCGAGCTATTTTTTTGGATGGTCATACATATATACATATGTACACATGTACATTCGAGTTATTTTTTTGGATCGTCATACATATGTATATATGTACATTTGAGCTATTTGTTTGGATCAACACACACGCACACACACACACACATATGTATGTATGTACATTCGAGTTATTTTTTGTGGATCATCATTATGTACATATATACATATGTACACATGTACATTTGAGTTATATTTTGGACCATGATACATTGGAAATATTACATTGCATATTGTTTGGATCATTAAAATTGACTTAAATGTATTTTTTTATGTATCTCACTAAATTCTAGTTTCACATAGTATGTACATGTATACTAATATGTTTGATTAATACTATAATCTATCTTATCATTCAGGTAGTCAACCATTATAATTAATACTATTTATGATTATGAAATTCAATTACTATGTGGATTGTTTTGATATTATTATTGCGTGGATTGTTTTGATATAATTATTATGTGGATTAAATTCAGTTATTATGTGGTTTGTTTTGATATAATTATTACGTGGATTATGAAATTCAATTATTATGTGGAAATTCAATTTTTGAGTTAAGTATATATTATTATTATTTAACATTTAATAATGAATTTAGGTCTATTACAAGAAAATAATGATCTCAATTCAAGACACTAAAAATAAAAAAACATTAGAAAAACATGCATGAATTTTTTATTTTTTTAAATCAACAATTCTACTAACTAAATATCAAGATTTATAATCTAGAATAACATGATCAATTCTATGTAACTTGAAGTAATTATAAAAATATAGCATGGGCTCATAAAATATTGAATAAACAAAACACTGATTAAATAAAACATCACATGTTAGATAAACAAAGTGTCATATAAAACATACGAGTGTTAGATACATGCATGAAACAACATACAAGTGTCAAATAAAACATCACATGTACATTTGTAACATATATGTAAAAAAAGTATGTGTTGTATATAATCTCACAAACAAGGATCATAAACTAAGTCGGTGGGTTATCCATTGATCCATGTCCTAAATGTTGTCTCTGCACAAGAAAGTACATGCACACAAGCACATGTATATATAAGCACATGGTAGAAATAAATATTACCTCAAAATAAGTATGCAAATTTTACTTCAACATAAGTATGCAAATTTCACCTGGCCTGACCCATCATTTGCACCATCAGAGTGTGCATGCACCCTAGGAATTTGAGATAAATAACTCAAATATATATATGTAAAAAAATCATTAACATGCATGTCTTTGAATTGAAATGAGCTCTAAAGATAGGTACATCTATTTAAATCTTAAAATACCTTAGTGTGACCATGTGTAGGAGCAGAAGGAGGCTGCAAATCTCCCAATGTCTCCAATGTAATAGGATGTTATGTATGCAAATATTACCTCAATATAAGTATGCAAATGTTACTTCAACATAAGTGTGCAAATTTTTGCCTAGCCTGATCCAACATATGCATCATCAGAGCATGCACGTGCCACAAAAATCTAAGATGAAGAACTCAAATGTGATCCACGAACCTGAATCATACACACACACACACACACACATATATGTTTCAAGGTGTGTGCCCTTGGTCTCCTTGTGTTGTGCAGTGCCATGCTCGGGTTTGTGACATGGCTTAACCACTTCCTGTGGATTCTATAAGTATAATGGTTGTATTGGGCATTAAAAGGTCGATCTTTTGGTGCAATGACAACCACACTTGTAACAATATATATATATATGTAGCGTCGTAAATTGTATGCACTTGCTAGGGTGGTACAATTTCACACCTAGTTTAGCACCCGCCTTGGCGCATTTTGTATTTTGCATTGCATTTCCCCTTTAGCACTTAATTAATTAAATTAATTAGGTCTAAGGTTCTATTTTATCATCTCCCACATCATAAAGTTGGGCCCCTTTCATTAAAGTGTGCCCTTTCCATTTTATTCCTCCAATACACCACTTAATCAAAAACCCTAATTAAGTCCTATTTCAAACTTGGGGGCTTGGTTTCGGGGTCAAAACATCTCGAAATCACCTGTAACTTCGGGATTCTCTCTAAAATCATCATATCTGACGGCCCTGAAAATTCGGTGAAAAGTTGTCGGGACCGTGGCACCCGGTGCACATGGTCCCGGACATTTTTCCCGAAATTTTGGGAGCACGATCCAATCATAAAATAAAGCTTAACCCCAAGAAATTGGCGGGATATTCAATCTCTAGGTCAGCCAAAATACGAATTTATGACCTAGGGTTTCATACATAAAAGCTCTCTTTCCTCATTTGAAGGGATCGGATTTTTGGCTTTCAAGGACCTTCTATGCAGTGAAAGAGCAGATCTTTGAAGACTTCAACAACATTCAACATCCTTCTATCAAGCATTTATCAATTTCATTCATCCATTTAGGGCTTGGAAGACATTGAAGAACAATAGGAGATTACCGACTGAAGATTGGCTTGTACTCCTCCCTTGAGGGTTGGGTATGATTTCATGTTGTTTTCATGTCTTTGCATAAGCTTCAATATATCCTTTATTCATGCTTTAGATCACTTTGCATCTTGATTTAGAGCATCTACATTATCATTTACAAGCAATTAGGGTTTACTTTCTAGGTTGCTCTAGTTTGCTTTCTTGCATTTAAGGACCTTGCACACACACTAGGTCTGCACACACAATACATTTTACAATACAACTTGGCTATTCATGGAGGTGGAAATCACCGAAGTGGGGGTTTGACTAAGGCAAAACCCTATATAGCCGCCCAAACACCTTTTCAGATATAAGTGCAGGTTTCGGAACTCGGACGACGCCGCAGGTTGCAGATCCGGAAGAAGCAGACGAAAACAGACCTTCCCACCAAATTTCAAAGCAAAAGACTAGGACAGGGGCGTGGGGTGCCCTGGTCCTGCCAGGATAGGGGCGCTGGGCACCCTGGTCCTCTTGACAGGCAGCATTTTCAGCATTTTTGACAGCTTTTTCCAAAGTGCAAAACAGCAGTTTCCGGAGCAGTTTCAGGGGCAGAATCAGGACAGTGGCGCCCGCGCCCCCGTCCCGAACATTTTCAGTCAGATTTTAACTCCGGGTACGCATTTGTATTCTTGTCTTGTCCTTGTGTTTACAGCTTTCCATCATTTAAGTTCAATTCTGCAATCTTGTCATTAGTCCATACTTGCACTTTGGGGTTAGGGATTGAACTTGCATCATTTCATCTTTCAATTACAACAAAGGAATAGAAATCCTAATAGGTAGCCCATGGCTCTCTCTTCCACAAGAAGAAGTAGCCAATTGTGTGATACCTCTAGGCTCTTTCGTATTCCACAAGTGTGTGGTTGAAAGTGAGATTAGGGCATGTTTGCTTAGTGTCACTTTTTCTCCCACACATTTTGGTGAACCCGACGTGAACTCCAATCTTCTCTAATTCT
The DNA here is from genome assembly GCF_030272615.1 of Cryptomeria japonica. Classification (NCBI taxonomy): domain Eukaryota; kingdom Viridiplantae; phylum Streptophyta; class Pinopsida; order Cupressales; family Cupressaceae; genus Cryptomeria; species Cryptomeria japonica. The sequence goes on along the minus strand of NC_081411.1, from coordinate 379,427,469 downwards.
GATTTATGTTTTCAAATTTGAGTGTTTATGCTATTTCAAATTCAAATTTGTATTTACAAGTTTTAATTTCTTGCAAGATTCAAAAATCTAGAGGAAAATTTTTGCTAAAACCCTGATTTTTCAATTCAAAGTTGAACTTGTGGATAGCTTAATTTGGATCAATAATTTCAAATCTGATTTAGGAACTCATTTGAATCATAAATTTAATTTTCTAAATCTACATTCTAAGTGCTTGCATTGGTTAAAATTAAACATTTTCTTCTATTTTTGCATGTGTTATCATTTGAAAGAGGAAAATTGTTGTCATGATGCATTCATTTCATAGATGTGATAATGGGTTAGCTTCCTTTGCTTCAATTTTTCCTTCTCCTAAAGAACCTCCCCTCATCTATAACAACATTTTAGTGCCTAAAATAATTGCTACCAATCCCTTTGAGACTCTCCCATGCTCCAAGGATGTAGACTTTAAGAGTGATCTTGACAATTCTCCTAAAATGTGCCCTTCCTATTTAGCTATCCTAGAGGAAGAGAATGATATCATAAACACCTTTCTTAATGTTACCTCACCTTCCTTCCATGATGCCTCTCTAAGTGAAAAGGTATTGATGGACATTGACTTATTTTCTCCTAAAGTTGATCCTTCCAATGGGGGCATGTTAGTGCAACAAGAGGTTATGAACACTTCTTTCAAAGATCTCCTTCCTAAGCATGAATCTTTGGAGAAATATGTTCATGTTCCTCCTAAAAAACACTCCCTTCATGAGGATCCTTTTGTGCAAGAAGATGACATTATCCCTACATTTCCTAGTGATGGCATTTCCTTTTCCAACAAAATTCCCACTAGAGATGATGAATTAGTGATAAATGCTTACCCTTCTCCTAAAGTTTGTCTTACACATAAGCATCCCTTAGAGAAAGAAGATGAAATAATAAGCAATTTCCTTAATTCTCTCTCCCCTAAAGATCATATTGAACATATTTTGCGAAAAGAGGACGAGTTTGACACATCTATTGATGCTCTCCCACCTAAGGATGAGGAATTAATAAACAATGTTATCTCCTCTCCTAAAATTGACAATACTTCAAACATTCCTTTCAACAACTTCACTATTTGGGATGAACCATTAGAAGAAGGTGTAGATTATTCTCTCTCCCTTGATAATTTCTCACCTTCCTTGAATCTCAATTATTCTCCCTCTAAAAATAAAGCATCTCCTTCTCCTCAACTTGGTTCTACTCATAAGGAAACCCTAGTTCAAAGCAAGATGGTTAACATGTCTTTCAAAGATCTCCCTGTCAAAAGTGAGACTTTAGAGAGTAATGTTGATCTTTCTCCTAGAGAGTTTATTCCCCATGTAGATCCTGTGATGATAAAGGATGATATGACCTTTCCTAGTATTACTCTTCCTACTAGAACATCAATGCCTATCCCTTGTCTCTCTCCTAAAATTGATTTGATTCGTGATGAGATTTTAGTGCAAGAGAAGACTATCAATAATTCTTCCAACACTTTTGTTCATTCCTCTAAACCATCCTCAATCAATTTGATACATGTGAATGAAACACCTAACAAACCTCTCTTCACTGTCCAAGGTGCTTGTCCTTCTCAAAATTCTCAACCTTTAAATAAGCCTATCTTAATGGTTCAAGGTGGTTATGCTAATGATTCTTTTTGCACTCCTAAGAAACCTATTATTACTGTGCAAGGAGGTTATTCCTCTAAGAGCCCTTATGAGTATGCTAAGCAATTGAATAGAGAGAGTTATCATGCGGTTGCCCATACTTATAATACTAGAAACAATAGGCAACCTAATCCTCCTCCAGTTATCCCAACTTCACTTCCTCCTTCCCAACCTATTCTTCCTCAAGCTCCACGTATTTCACAAGTTCTTGGTAAGGAATATGATCTCATAGAACAACTTAAAGCTACCCCTGCTAAGATATCCCTTTGGGATTTGATCCAAACTTCTTCCGCTCATCATGGAATGTTACAAGATGCCTTGAAAGATTTGAATGTTCCTCCACCGAATACATCTAGTAATATAGCATCTTTAGTTAACTCTGTGATGAATCCTAAAGCTTAAATTGTGTTTACCCAAGATGAGTTGCCTACTAGTGAAATTCAACAACAATATGATCCCTTGATGATTGTGGTTATCATAAATGACACGGCTATAAGACGAACACTAGTAGATAATGGCTCTGGCCTTAATGTGTGTAGCATTAATCTATTGCATAAGATGAATGTGGATACATCCCTTATTGATCCTGACTCTCATCCCATTCGAGGCTTTGATAATGTGGCTAAATCTTCATTAGGTATTATCACCTTACCCATCACAGTGGTACCTATTACCTTGCCTACTCCTATCCATGTTATGTCGGGAAATCTAACATACAACTTGTTATTAGGGAGGCCTTGGATTCACAGTATGCAAGCTGTCCCCTCTACATTGTATAGACAAGTTAAATTCATTTATAACAATAAGACATATACCTTGATAGGTGATACTAATCTCCAAGCTTGTTTGCAAACATCTACTTCTAAAGGGAGTTCTTCTAAACCTTCCTCTTCTAGTGATGACTCTTTAAACAAGATACCTATGAACGAATCATCACCCTCTGATAATCAAAATTCTTTGGATGAGCCTAAATCTCCTGAAGAAGATCCTTCTCGACTTGAGTCTACACATGAAAAGGCTTTTGATCCTGAGAACGTTCTCGCAGAAGACGATTGGGGATCCCTTGATTTTAATCCCACCTTTGTAGGTGAGTATAGGGTTCCTCCTAGAGAGTTTAAAGTTAAAAAGAAGGAAGAAACTAAAAATCAATCAATCTTACCTGAACCTATGAGTAATAATTTTGTGGCCGCTTCTCAAACTTCTTCTCCTCACACTTCTAATTCTGAAGAGTTTGATTCTTTGTCTTATGAAAAACCGCCTTCTCTTCCTGAAATGGCTGATCGTTATGGTCGTGGTTTTCGCATTTTTGCTAAGCATGGGTATCATGGAAATGGTTGTGGCACTCATGAACAAGGGATAAAAGTTCCTCTAGAGACTAATTTTCACAATTATGCCTTTGGACTTGGCTATAATCCCTGCAAGCATACCAAAGCATCTAAAAGACCATCTCTCAAGGTGAATGCTATATTTAGTAGTGATGATGATCTCACTTCAACTAAATCATCTTCTACTTCTATCAACTCTCATTACCCTCATAAGGAAATCTTGGCGATGAACAAATCTCTTTATGACTCCCCTCAAATTTCTAAATCCACTTATGAATCTTTATCTCCTATTCATCATAAAGTCCTTTCCTCCAGAGATAAGGCTCTAATAAATTACACTCATCCCTCTTCTAAGATTTCTTGTGAATTTTCTTCTTCAATTTTTATCACTTTATACATGTTTTTGATCTCACTTATAGTTGAGCATTTAGCATGTCATATTCAAATACCTCATTCAATCTATCATGTCTTTAAATAACATTAATGGCTGTTATGTTGCTCATCATTATGTGACATTGGTAGCTCATTTACTGGGGGCTCATTGTCATTCATGATGGTACAATTTCAAGTGCAATCATATTTTTGAAGCAACATAATAGCCTAATTTTCTATATTATCTCTTGTTTCTATGGGGACAAGAGTGATTTCATACATCTCTTCTTTCTCTTATGTCGAAATCTCTCCCTAGAAGATTGTGTAAGTCCTTCTCATTGAGGCAATGATCTTTTCTTATTTTTATCTAAGGATCCACTTTTTCCTATTTCGTGGATGGTGTGAACTTTATTACTTGATGTTATTCCTTGTATGCATTTGTTGTTGTTTGTTCAAGGATTCTCTCTTACAAGAGGTGTAAGTCCTTGACTACAACCTCTTTTGCACTTGGTAAAATACATCCATAATGAATTCACTCTCCTGATTGGGTTAAAAAGAGCATCATCCTTCATTAAGAATCACTTTCACCTCGCAAAAGAAGGAAGTATTGCATTCTTATTCTCTGCTTTGTCTTATTCTAGGAGATGTTATATTTGTCTAAGACAATTCCTCTCGGGGATAGGTGGCTTTTGTACAAAGATCTCTTCTCCTCTAAGGATCTCCTTTACACATACTACAAGATATCCCTTTTCAACTATCTTATCCTTGCTTAAAGAGTGCAAAACTCTCCTGCTTGGATCTATGACATTGTTGCATTTTTGGGGTATCTTCTTTTGTGATGAAGGTAGGTATCCTTGTTCTACTTTGCTTATGACATAAACATTACACTTTTTGAGCAATGGGTCATTCTCGGAACAAGAGCACAGACTCTTAGAGCGAGATGTCTCCATTTTTCTTTTATACAAGGTGATTATTCTCGGAACCAGAGCACAGACTCTTAGAGCGAGATGTCACATTTTTGTACTATACATATGCAGGTTGTAGCATACTCGGGCATAGACTCCTATGAGGTGCTTCTAACCTCCCTTACACACACATGCACGAGGTTGAGTGGAACTAGCGGCATAAGGCTAGACTTTCTCACTCTCCTCCCTTACATGGATCACCTAGACAGACTCTAGGGGCTAGTTTTCCATGTCCTTTTTCCCATGGATCACCTAGACAAGATCTAGGGGCGAGAAGTCCATGTTTACATCCTTCATCTTGTGTTAGAGAACTCTCAAATCCTCACACTCTTTGTTATGTTGGAATTGAGATTTAGTCCTCTTTCTTACCAAATGATTCTCCATTAGTTTTTGATCTCATATCAAATCTTCTTGTGAGCATTTGTCATCAATATTCTTTAACAATTCGAAGTGGTAAACATGATACCCTATTTCAACTCACTAAAATTAGCAAGCCGAAACAGGGGGGGGCATATAGCTACCCTCAAATTTTCATCACCTTCCTTAGTAAGCATTAGGTGATTTTGTGATCTAACGTGTGTTTTGTAGGGTGCGGTTCCTAACTGTGTACTGCAGATACCGTTGGGGGCTTCGTTCGACAGACTTATGGATATATCCTTTTTCAAATAATGTTTACTTTTATGTACTTTAGCTTGCATATGCACGTAGTGTTCAAATGACCGCTAAAGTGGGGGCTAAATGTAGCATTGTAAATTGTACACACTTGCTAGGGTGGTACAATTTCACACCTAGTTTAGCACCCGCCTTGGCGCATTTTGTATTTTGCATTGCATTTCCCCTTTAGCACTTAATTAATTAAATTAATTAGGTCTAAGGTTCTATTTTATCATCTCCCACATCATAAAGTTGGGCCCCTTTCATTAAAGTGTGCCCTTTCCATTTTATTCCTCCAATACACCACTTAATCAAAAACCCTAATTAAGTCCTATTTCAAACTTGGGGGCTTGGTTTCGGGGTCAAAACATCTCGAAATCACCTGTAACTTCGGGATTCTCTCTAAAATCATCATATCTGACGGCCCTGAAAATTCGGTGAAAAGTTGTCGGGACCGTGGCGCCCGGTGCACATGGTCCCAGACATTTTTCTCAAAATTTTGGGAGCACGATCCAATCATAAAATAAAGCTTAACCCCAAGAAATTGGTAGGATATTCAATCTCTAGGTCGGCCAAAATACGAATTTACGACCTAGGGTTTCATACATAAAAGCTCTCTTTCCTCATTTGAAGGGATCGGATTTTTGGCTTTCAAGGACCTTCTATGCAGCGAAAGAGAAAATATTTGAAGACTTCAACAACATTCAACATCCTTCTATCAAGCATTTATCAATTTCATTCATCCATTTAGGGCTTGGAAGACATTGAAGAACAATAGGAGATTACCGACTGAAGATTGGCTTGTACTCCTCCCTTGAGGGTTGGGTATGATTTCATGTTGTTTTCATGTCTTTGCATAAGCTTCAATATATCCTTTATTCATGCTTTAGATCACTTTGCATCTTGATTTAGAGCATCTACATTATCATTTACAAGCAATTAGGGTTTACTTTCTAGGTTGCTCTAGTTTGCTTTCTTGCATTTAAGGACCTTGCACACACACTAGGTCTGCACACACAATACATTTTACAATACAACTTGGCTATTCGTGGAGGTGGAAATCACTGAAGTGGGGGTTTGACTAAGGCAAAACCCTATATAGCCGCCCAAACACCTTTTCAGATATAAGTGCAGGTTTCGAAACTCGGACGACACCGCAGGTTGCAGATCCGGAAGAAGCAGACGGAAATAGACCTTCCCACCAAATTTCAAAGCAAAAGACTAGGACAGGGGCGTGGGGCGCCCTGGTCCTGCCAGGACAGGGGCGCTGGGTGCCCTGGTCCTCCTGACAGACAGCATTTTCAGCATTTTTGACAGCTTTTTCCAAAGTGCAAAACAGTAGTTTCCGGAGCAGTTTCAGGGGCAGAATCAGGATAGTGGTGCCCGCGCCCCCGTCCCGAACATTTTCAGTCAGATTTTAACTCCGGGTATGCATTTGTATTCTTGTCTTGTCCTTGTGTTTATAGCTTTCCATCATTTAAGTTCAATTCTGCAATCTTGTCATTAGTCCATACTTGCACTTTGGGGTTAGGGATTGAACTTGCATCATTTCATCTTTCAATTACAACAAAGGAATAGAAATCCTAATAGGTAGCCCGTGGCTCTCTCTTCCACAAGAAGAAGTAGCCAATTGTGTGATACCTCTAGGCTCTTTCGTATTCCACAAGTGTGTGGTTGAAAGTGAGATTAGGGCATGTTTGCTTAGTGTCACTTTTTCTCCCACACAATATATATATATATATATATATACACACATACATATGTATACATATACATATACATATACGTATACATATACATATACATATACATATACACATACATATAGATACACACACACACACACACACACACACACACACACACACACACACACACACACACACACACACACACACACACACATTTAAAAAAACATTAACATGCATGTCTTTGAATTGAAATGAGCTCTCAAGATATGTACATCTATTTAAATCTTAAAATACCTTACTGTGAGCATGTGTAGAAGTAGGAGGCTGCAAATCTCCCAATGTCTCCAACATAATAGGATGTTGAATGTAATTCAAAATTTAAATTGTGTTAACAATTTTGAAGTTAAAATCTGCTATTTAAAATCAATTAAATAATATGGTTGTAGAGAAAATAATGTACCTCATGAGACTCAAAGGCTCTCCCAATTCCGCTAACCTTCGATGAATGGAATGGCGCATGGTCAACATCTATATCCAGAGATGCATCCTCTAAGCCAATAGTCTAACTATTATAGTGACCTCAACCTCGAGCAGGAGGTGTAAAAGTATGATGACTATAATGTGGGGGGTTGTAAGAACATGCGGCAACAGTATATGCTATGGAGGATGAGGTGTCAGATTGAATGGTGTAGGTTGAGGAGGAGGTGTGAGATCAATTGATGTATGTGGTGGAGGGGCTATAGGATGCACTAGAATTCCCTCCTCTCCCCATATCACCCTAATATTCTCTATCACCATGGTTGCTAGATCCACCTCTATGTACATGCCATCTCATGTGTCTCACTACAAACTCAAGTGGGATCCCATGTGTAGAATAAATATATGTGTAAGCATCCAATAAATCACTAGACAATAATGCACTCACCCACTGCACAACATCAAGGAGAGATGGTATGTCTGCATGGACATAAGGATCACCACTGCTTGATGTCACATTTGTACCCTGGGGAATGGTAGTCTGCGACCTCAACAAATATTTCCTGACACGATCAGATGACATCTGATCGACCTAAGTGGCAATCTATGTAATGTTGGAGAAGATGTGTCGCCTAGCATCATCAACTGCTGCCTATGATAATTCCAAATGTTTTGGCAGAACCAAAAGGTTTGGACCAACTAATTTTCGTTTATTAATAGGTGCTGGTGTATCAGGTTGTCTATATTTATCACTTATCCTCCCTCTCCCCTACCCAACATTCACTGGTATAGATGTGTAATCTACATCCATGCCCATGTGAAACTCGATGAACAACTATTTGCAAAAATAAAGTGGCAACTCATCCTTTTGTGGCCACCTATGATGAGCTGTCAACCATCTAATAGATGAATGGCACCATAAGAGGATTAGTGCATTTGGTCACTAAAAAACCCCTAACCTTATTTTGACTCCCTACATAATGGGGAAACATGGTAAGCACCTGTTTGGAAGATACACCCTCTGAGATGGTTCTCTATCCCACCTTGCCAGTCACACTACGAGAGAGGGAGATATAGAAAGAGAATAGATATATCCTCATATGGATTATATGTTCAAAAAATGTCAATCATATTCATCAACTCATCTCTAATGCTCTGTGCCCTTTCCTTATTTGGTTGTCTAGGGGCATTCAGTACTGTATTGTCAAGATGTTGTATGGCACACTCTAAAGCCCGAATGGTTTTGGCAAAAAGTCAAGCCCTAACATCACTATCATGAGAAGGTATTTGACCAAAATGACTAGATTTTTGGTTACCCTCATGATGAACACTATCATCATATGGATGATCGACCATGTGGAAAATATCTACATGTGTACTTATAAAAGCAAAGAATTTTAAAACTAATTATTCAAAACTATTTTAAAATAATTCAAACTAATTCTGAAAACTATTTTATACTAATTCAAACATTTTTGAAAATGATACAATTGTAATTTAAATTAGTTCAAAGTAATTGAAACATTTGATACTAATTACTTTAAAGAAATATTAAAATTAAATACACACACATACACATACACATACACATACACATACACATACACATACACATACACATACACATACACATACACATACATACATACATACATACATACATACATACATATACATGGACACATACATACATGTACATACATGTACACACATACATACATATATACACACACACATATACACACATGCATACATACATACATACATACATACATATACACACATATACACCCACATACATACATACATACATACATACATACATACATACATACATACACACATACATACACACACACACACATACACCCACATACATACATACACACATGTACAAATACATATACATTACATACATACACACATATACATACACATATGCATACACACATACACACATATACATACACATATGCATACACACATACACACATACATACATACATAAACATACACACATGTACATACATGTACACATACATAGATAACCACACATACATACACATACACACATACACATATACACACATACATACATATACATTACATAGACATACATACATACATACATACATACATACATACACATTACATAGGCACACATACATACATACATACACATACACACACACACACACACACATACATACATACATACATACATACATACATACATACATACATACATGTACACACATACACACACACATACATACATAAACATACATACATAAACATACACATACATACACATACACACATAGACACACATAGACACATACATATATATACATTACATAGACACACGTACATTCACACATACACACATATTTATTACATAGACACAAGTACATACATACATACACACACATGCATGCACACATACATACATACATAAACACACACACACATACATACAATCATGTACACATACACATACATGCATACATACATACATACATACATACATACATACATACACATATACCCACATACATACATACATACACATATACCCACATACATACAAACATACACACACACACATACATACACACACATACATACACACACATACATACATACATACATGAACATACATACATACATACATACATACATATATACATACATACATACACACACACATAAACCCACATACATACATACATACACATACATACATACATACATACATACATACACACACACACATACACCCACATACACACATACACATGCATACATACATACATACATACACATACACACACATATGTGCACATACACACACATACACACATATACAAACATACACACGTATACATACATACACACACATACACACACTTATATGTACTCACATACATACACATGTACATGCATACATATATACATGCATGTGTACTCACATACATACACACGTACATACATACATACATACATACATACACACATACATACACACACATACATACACACACATACACATGCACACACATGTACATCTATGTGTGCATGTGTATGTGTGAGTCTGGGTGTAGGTGTGGGTGTATGTGTTTATGTCTTTGTTTGAGTACAAGGATTTTGTTTTCTATGTGTAGTGTATTGATTAGAATTTTTTATGGTTTAATAGTAAGGGTAATGAGAAAATGAATATTCATTGTCATCATTTATTAGTAATTTGGGCATATTTTTCTAATGGTTTCACAGTGTGGGTTTTCAAAATTTGCTACATTTAATTTATTTTTAATATTTTTCTAATGCTTTCATTCTAAAAATTATCAAAAAAAATGATAAACTAAAGAATTAAAAAAAACATAACAATAGATATATTTATTTTTTAAACTACAAAAACAAAACAAAAAAAATGAGAAAAAAATTGTACATACTTGGAAAATAAAGGGTTGAAACTAAGCTCTGTTTTTAGTTTTACCAAACTCCCAAAGCTCCCAAATACCAAATGGGTACTGATTGCAAAAAAAATGGTTTATATAATCGATAGTTCTGTCGAACTATTGGTGCCATTTCAGTGCCACATGACTGGGGGGTAGTTCAGCTAGACTAAGTTCAACCAAACTCAGTCCAGTTAGACTACCCCTAGTTAGCCCCAAGTGCGACACAACTTCATTTTTTTGGCCCACAAGAGTCTTATAATGCACTCATGTTCTAGGGAGACACAAAAATGGTAAAAAGGTAATTGATTCCCTTGATATGGGACCCACGTGCTCTATTTTGTTCAACATTCTATGCATTATCTAACAAAGAAATGCTTAATTTGTGGTGATTGCATCAATGACCACCCCTTTTTTGTTTGTGAATTTATAAAAACTTAGTTGCATGTTTTTAGTCTAAATTTGATTGTATGAAGTAATATTTTCATGTTTTAGTGTTGGAATGTTAATTATTATGTTTTTGGTTTGAATTTCATTAAATAAAATCTGTATTTTCATGTTCTATCTATGTCATTGGTTTGCATTGATTGTTGTTCGTGATATTGATCATTTTCTTGATTTTGTGGTGTTCTTCATGTTATGCGGCATTTATGGTGATTGTAGCATGTTGTAGATGATTGAGGCGTAATTGTTGTTGGTGTTACATGTTTGAGGAGTTTATTTTGGTCTAGACTATGTCTTATCTAATATTGTTTTGGTTTGCACATGTTGTTGTAGCATGTGAGGTTATTATTTTGTAATTTGTGTTGAGGGTTTAGCCGACCTTGAAATATAGGTTGATGAGTTGTATAAATACATGTGATATTCATTTGAGAGATGTATTTACATGTGCAAATATTGTTTTGATCTTTCAGTAATAAAGGAGAAAAGAGGAGAAGTGTGAAAGAGTGTGTAGAAGAATGAAAGTCCAGAGTTTGAGTATATGTTCTTAACCAGAACTGCAACCTACCATGAGGAGATGCTACTTCATCAGTTCATGTTTCTCTGGATATAATCCAAATATTTTTGTAAGGAAGTGAGCCTTCCCAAGGGTTGTAGCCCTTCTTGTTCTTTGATTTGAGCAATGAGCTCTAGGCAGTGTGCCTAAATGCATGTACATTCCCCATCGTAATATTTCACTTACTCCTAACAGGGTATTATCTCATTATGGGTAGGTTTCTACCATGGTTTTTCCCTTAACCGGGTTTTCCACATCAAAAATATTGGTGTTATGTGTGTTATTGATGTGGTGTTAATTTGTGCTCTAATTGTTAATTATCAGATATGAATTTAAGTTGAGTTGTGTAGTTTTTGTATGCAAACTAATTTACCCCCGCTCCTAGTTTTCTACCTTGTTGCCATCAATTGGTATCAGAGCTAGATCCTTCGAAAGACGCTTGATTGTTTGAGGAGATTTGAGGTGATAGATGGTATAATGAAAGAATAAGTATCTGGTAGAATACTAAGAGGGGGGGTGAATCAGGATATTGAAAAACTGATACAAAGTTCCCAAACTCAAACTCACTCACACAAAGTAAACATATATCAGTCAAGATCAATATTCATAAGAATACTTGACATCAACTGGTTTAACTGTTATGATAACTTAACAGTAAACAACTTCAATCTTATAAACATCAACAATGCTTAATCATAAATCAACATATTCATCTCTTAATGCTTCTACATATCATGCCTTATTAGAAGTTAATCAAATCAACAAATAAGATCCCAACCACAAAAGCATTCACCACTTGACACAAATGTTTATACATGGAAAACCCAAATAGGTAAAAACCATGGTGAGATGAGACTCACAAGGATAGCTATTTGAACTCTTCTGAAGTTTTCCCTGATAGGAGCAAAGCCTGTTAAAGCTTTACAATAAGTCTTATTAAGAACTAATTCCGATTAGGAATCACCCAGTTAAGGGATTTACAAGTATGCCTTGATGAAAAGTACAATACCCTGTTAGGAGTAACCTCGCTAGAGGATTTAAGAATCCAAGCTCATGGACCACCTTGTTAGAGGATTTAATGAGTAACCAAGCTTGTTAGAGTTTACCCGATTAAGGGATTTCACTTCTACTATAATTGTTAGAAAACAACAGGTTTTCTTGATCTATCTGATTAGCACTACATTTGCTTGATCAGATCCTTCTAAGCTTCAATCTACCTTCACTCAAAGTGTAGATCCATTTATTGGTTAGGAAACAACACACTCAACAGGTTTCTATCAATCTTTCCAACAACCTTTACAAACAACATCATCGACCTTAAATACAAATCAATTAGGTCAATAACACAACAAAAACCTAATTCTCATCATCAAGATTACAAACAAGTCGACACAATCTTGACTGTTAGAAATCATGACAATCTCTTCACATTCTTCAAGAAAATTATAACCGCTTTGTGATTATCGCTTCATCAGACTTTGTAACTCATCACGCATTGTGCATTAAATGCAATCCAATTTCTCCTTCCCTAGACAATAAACAAGTGGCCAAAACAATTTGAACTTATCCTCATACAATGATCACACGTGTCTCCATCATTACCGCTTATCAGATAATAAACCAACAAACTTTATCGGTTAGGGTTTAATAGTTGATAGGGTTTACCGATTACATTTCATAGAAATGTTTGACCCTTTACATAGGTTCACCAATTCAACTCACAAACTTTACATATTGGTTTACAACATCTTCCACAAAGCTCTTCTTAATGGTTACTAGCCAATATAAAAAACAACAATATTAGCAATAACATGAATACCATTACCGGTTCAATTGACATCAATGACAACATATCATTAATGCAATCTCTATGCAAAATGCCAACAAACTAAAAATGTTAACAATCTCCCCCTTTGGCATTGATGGCAATACAAATATCAATGCCTCTGATTACTGCTGAGATTGGTGAATAGGAATCTTGGTTTACATTACCAAGTATTCACCTTGCACTATCTGTCTTCAACTTGCCACTGGTTCACCTAATCAGACACATAATTCTTCTTCCCTTGTGGAATACATCCACTTCTTCATCAATCCATGTAAAATTCTGCAAGTAATTCAGGGACTGATGCAATCAGGATCATGCTCAACTAACTTCAAGAAGAGGGACAACCCCCAATTGACTTCTAGGATACTCGAAAGTGGTCTTAGGTAGAGGTTTGGTAAATATATCTGCAAGCTTCTCCTTGGTAGAAACATGCTCCAAGATAACATCTTTACATTGAACTTTTTCTCTCAAGAAGTGATATTTCAATTCAATGTGCTTAGTCCTTGCTTGCAAAATAGGATTTTTTGAAATGTTTATTACACTTGTATTATCACACAAAATCTTGGTTCTGAGATTTCCATCTTCAAACCTTCCAAAATGTGCCTCATCTGCATAGCTTGTGTGCAATTCATATAAGTTGCTACATACTCAGCTTCAGCAGTATATTGTGAAGTACAACTCTGCTTTTTACTACTCCAAGAAACTAGCCTTCCTCCTAGAAACAATTCTCCACTAGTAGTACTTTTCTGGTCATCAATATTTCCTACCCAATCAACATCTGTGTATACTTTCAAATCAAAATTTCCACCATATGGATACCATAACCCATAGTCAACAGTACCTTTTAGATATCTAAAAATTCTCTTGGTTGCCATTAGATGTGCCTCCTTTGGATTCTTCTAAAATCTAGCAATAATACCAACTGCATGGGCAATATTCGGTCGACTATGAACATCATATTGTAATTTGCCAATCATTGACCTATATTCCTTTTCATTTATAGACTTAGATGCATCTTCCTTGGACAATTTACAACCTATAACCATTGGGGTTCCAACTGGTTTACAGTCACTCATACCGAAAGTCTTCAAAACCTCTTTCACATACTTGGATTGAGCAATGAAAATACCATTCTTCATCTATTGTATATGTAAGCCTATGAATTTTTTTATTTCCCCTACTAATGACATCTCAAATTCATTCTTCATTTCATCTACAAAACAATTACTCATGTCATCATTACCTCCAAATATAATGTCATCTACAAATACTTCACTGGCCAGTATTTCATCTCCTTCAGACTTGAGATAAATGTTGTTGTCATCACTCATTCTAGAAAATCCTATCTTCATCAGATGAGTATGAAGCCATTCATACCATGCTCTGGGTGCCTTCTTTAATCCATACAAAGCTTTATGCAATTTGCATACCATGTCTTCCTTATCTATCAATGCATAACCATCAAGCTGCTCTATATAAACTTCTTCTTCTAGTATCCCATTCAAGAATGTAGACTTAACATCCATCTGGTATACCTTGAACTTCTTATGAGCTGCAAATGCAAGTAATCTTCTTACACCTTCCAGTCTTGCTACTGGTGCAAAATTTTCTCCATAGTCTTCTCCTTCTTCTTGCGCATAACCTTTGCATACTAATCTTGCCTTGTTGTGAACTACAACACCATCTTCATTTAACTTGTTTTTAAACACCCATTTAGTACCTATAACATTCTTGTTTAACGGTCAGGGTACCAGGGTCCAAGTGTTGTTCTTCTCAATTTGATCCAATTCTTCCTCCATAGCTTTAACCCAATGATCATCACCAAATTCCTCCTTAGCACTTCTAGGTTCAAAGGTGGAGATCATGCAAGAGTTATTTCTTATTCTCCTTCTAGTTAGTACTCCAACATCCTTATCCCCAATAATCTGTTCAGGACTGTGATTCAGTCTTACATACCTAGGAATAACATGATCATTCAATTTGATCCAAATCCTCCTCCATAACTTTCACCCAATGATCATCACCAAATGCCTCCTTAGCACTTCTAGGTTGAAAGGTGGAGATCATGCAACAATTCTCTCTTATTCTCCTTCTAGTTAATACATTGAAATCCTTATCTCCAATTATATGTTCAGGACTATGATTCAATCTCACATACCTAGGAATAACATGATCATTCTCTTCAGGTTCAACTTCTTCATTATCATCTTCCTCTAAATTTATTTGTTCCATCTTTTGGTATGAACAGTTTATCTGTATGGGCGTGGATGTTCTTATTTGGGCATCTTGTTTGGGCTACTGGATTTATGTTTCTTATTTCTTGGCGTGGATATTGGCAAGAACTGATTGAAACTCTTGCATGGGCTCATGAATGCACACCTTTGGCTAATTTAGTTCGATGGAGGGATAAGCCGGTAGCTCTTTCCATTGTTCAAGCTTGAACAAGTACATTAGGATTTGCTTTACCGGTTTCTAATTTAACATTTTTAGGTTCCAAAAGAAAAATGCAAGGATCTTCATCCTTCTTCTCAGAACTGGTTCCTTCTAAAACTTCAGGACATTCATCTACACGAACATCAGCACTTTGGACAATTTTTTGTGTCCGGTTGTTTAAGCATTTATAGGCTAATAGCCAAGAAATATGTCTTCATCACTCTTAGCTTTAAACTTGCTTATGTAATCACCTCTTTTAATAAAACATTTACTTCCAAATATCTTAACATGGCTAACATTAGGTGATCTCCCATACCAATATTCATATGGGGTCTTGTCCTTACCTCTTTTCACCAAAACTTGGTTCATTGTGTAGATAGTTGTACTTACATCTTCTATCCAAAATGTTTTTGCTAAACCTCCTTGTATCAACATAGTCCTAGCAACTTCAACCACTGACCGGTTGTTTCTCTCTGCTATACCATTCGTGAACTCCACAGAAGTGAATTCACCACCTTGATCTATTTTAGACATTTTATTTTTTTGCCACTCTCTTTCTCACCTAAGGCTCTGAACGCCTTGAATTTACCAAAAGCTTCATTCTTATCCTTCAAGAAGTGACCCACATCATCCTTGAACAATCATCAATGAATATTATGAAATATATGTCACCTTGAATGCTTCTTGTTCTTATTGGTCCACATAGATCTGTATGAACCAAATCTAACAAGTGCTCTACTGAGAAGGACTTGCTCTTGAAAGTTGAAGAATTCATCTTTCCTAGCTGACATTCTTTACAAAGAGCATTTACCAGTTTGTCTAGCTGAGGCTGACCTCTTACTGTCTTAGACTTGCTTACTTTAATAATATTGTCAAAATTTATATGACAAAATCTCCTATTCCAAAGCTAGCTATCATCTATTTTTGCAATCAAACAGTTGCTAACTTTAGGATTGAGATGAAATATATTACCTCTAGTCTATTTTCCGATTACAATCAATTCACCTTTGTTGTCAAAGATTTTGCATATTCCATTTCTAAACTCCAGTGGGTATCCTTTACCATTAAGTTGTGCCACACTTTAAAAGTTGTGCTTTAGGCCTTCAACCCAATAGACATCGTCAACACTACTCTTCCCAATAAGAGAAATAACTCCCTTACCTTTAACCATACAAGGTGAGTCATTTCCAAATCTAACAACACCGCCATCAAATTCCTTCAGGGAAAGAAATTTTCTCTGATCACTGGTCATGTGATGTGAACAACCACTATCAATGATCCAATCATCAGAGTTATCCATTCTGGATACTAGTGCCTTCTGATATGATATTCCTTCCTTAATAGATACAAACACAATATCTTCACTAGCATCATCATCAAATTCTTCATTAGTAATACCACTATCAATAGATATAAGACAATCTCTCTTGCCTTTACCCTTATACTTCTTAAATTTGTCTCTCTTGTATTCATTTTCACCATTAGGGAAATTAGTTGCTATATGACCAATCTTGTTGCAAGAAAAACATTTTAAAGGTACTTTGCCTCTATACTTACCAATGCCTCTAGGTATTCATTTTGCCAACAATGCTTCAAGTTCTACTAAGTTGTCTTCATCTTCAGCATTTCTGTTGGATCTAGATTCATAGCTATGGCCGGTATCTCTACTTTTTCTCATACATGAGTTAGAGATAGAAGCTCTGAATGTAGATTCTAATTTCTATACACTACCATCATATCCATTTAGTTCAAAAGCAGTAAGTTTTCCAATAATAGAGTCAAGAGTTACCTTTGTCTTGTCAATGGATTTCAGCTCCTGAATAGCTGCAACTCGGATAGCATAGACCAGTAGCAAGGTTCTCAGTACCTTACTGATTACTATGACATCTTCCACTTTCCCTCCTACACTCTTTATCTCACCAACTATCTCTTTAATCCTTTGACCATACTGCTGGATATTCTCACCTTCAGACATTCTCATGTCATCAAATTTTCCTCTTAAACTCCCCTCTTTGGCAATATTAACATGTCCATCACCGCTATAAATCTCTTCAAGTTTTTGTCACTCTTCATGTGGAATTTCAAGATGATGAATATCTACATATTTAGCATCAGACAAAGAACTAATAATAGCCTCTAATGCTTGGTGATTTTCTTGTTGTTCTTTCTTCTGATCATTGGTCAGGATTCTAGTAGGTACAATATACTTAGTTCCTATATGATCCCAATACTGTCTACCAAGAATCTTAATGTAAATCTTTATTTGGTCACTCCATATTGTATAGTTATCTGTGTTGAACTTTAGACCTTCTTTCTTCATCATGATCTACAAGATCTTTTCCTCAAGTTGTTAGGCCTTTAGATTAAGAGCACCTAAGATGCTCTGATACCAATTGATGGTATGATGAAAGAATAAGTATCTGGTAGAATACTGAGAGGGGGGTTGAATCAGTATATTGAAAAACTAATACAAAGTTCCCAAACTCAAACTCAGGGGGGGAAACTCTCATCTCTACATTACCTATGTATGAACAAGGATTGATTTTAGGTGAGAGCAGGAGCAGGAAAGGTATCTGATCTCACACAAAGTAAACATATCTCAGTCAAGATCAATATTCATAAGAATACTTGACATCAACAAGTTTAACTGTTATGACAACTTAACAGTAAAAAAATTCAATCTTGTAAACATCAACAATGCTTAATCATAACTCAACATATTCATCTCTCAATGCTTCTACTTATCATGCCTTATCAGAAGTTAATCAAATCAACAAATAAGATCGCAACCACAAAAGCATTCACCACTTGACACAAATGTTTATATGTGGAAAACCCAAATAGGTAAAAACCACAGTGAGATGAGACTTAGAAGGACAGCTATCTAAACTCTTTTGAAGTTCTCCCTATTAGGATCCAAGCATGTTAAATCTTTACAATAAGTCCTATTAAGAACTAATTCTGATTAGGAATCACCTAGTTAAGGGATTTACAAATATGCCTTGATGAAAAGAACAATACCCTATTAGGATTAACCTCACTGGAGGATTTAAAAATCCAAGCTAATGGACCACCTTGTTAGAGGATGTAATGAGTAACCAAGCTTGTTAGAGCTTACTCGGTTAAGAGATTTCACTTCTACTGTAATTGTTAGAAAACAACAGGTTTTCTTGATCTGTCTGAGTAGCACTACATTTGCTTGATTAGATCCTTCTAAGCTTCAATCTGCCTTCACTCAAAGTGCAGATCCATTCACTGGTTAGGCAACAACACACTCAATAGGTTTCTATCAATCTTGCCAACAACCTTTACAAACAACTTCATGAAATCAAAGGAAATGGTGGAGCAAAAAGGAGCGGGAACCCCAAATTTCAAATTGGGAAATGGCGGATTTCCTGGGGAAGGTGGATTTCTTGGAGATTGCAGTTTTTCTGGGACCAGATCTGGCAAACAAGCAGGAGGTCAGGCATCTCAAGGGTCAAAAGAGGACAAGGAAAAAAAAAAACCAGGAGAGGATAAAGATTTGAAACCCGGGGACCCACACGGCAGAGGTAAAGGTAAAAAATGGTCTTCGCTCTTTGGAGTGAAGCCGCTAGCTAAATCTGGGCTTCCAGAAGTTACAAATATCTCAAACCCAGCCTCTAGACTGGTTGCTATCTCTATTCTAGACAAAGTGGTTGACATGACTATAGCTGGCCTATCCATGACATTAGTGGGACGATTCTCTAGTTTCAAGCCTAACATCGATGATGTTAGGAATTTCATAAGGAGAAAATGGCTTGTTAAAGGTCAAGTGGATGTGGTAGCACTGCCTAAAGGTTTTTTAACCTTTGGTTTTAACTCTGAAGAAGATATGAATAAAGCTCTTTGCGAAGGCCCCTGGATGTTTGGTAAGTCATCCCTGGCTCTTCAGAAATGGGCCCCGAACCTTGCCCTTGACGAGTCCTTCTTTGTTTCTATGCCAGTATGGATGCGCCTCCCGGGTCTCCCGCTGGAATACTGGAATGAGGAATTTTTCAAGGGTATTGCAAAATCCTTTGGAGAACTCTTGATGATTGACCCGATGATGGTGGCTAAATCAAGGTTAGTCTTTGCTCGTATTTGCATAAATGTTAATCAAATGACGGATATGCCTCAATCCATAGAAATAATATCTAAACTTGGAAAATGGTCACAAGCTATTGAATATGAATCTCTTCCATTTGCCTGTTTCCACTGCAAAAAATCTAGGCATTGGGCAAAATCATGTCCGCTCAAGAAAAGCAAGGAAAGCAAGACTGATAGCAACATCAAGAACAAAAAGATCTGGCAAATGGTAAATATAAAAGGAGACCCACCAATTGAATGTAATCAAATTAAGGCTGTAACGAATTTAGCAAATGAAGTCAGGAGGAATGGGAATAGCAGCAATGATAAACAAGACTGTGTCTGCTCCAATAAGCAACCAGAAAGCTCTAAAGAAGCAGAGAAAGGTATTGATTCAAACAATTAAAATAACCCAAAGGACTAGGAGGTTGGATCTATTAGTCAGGAGAAGGAAGAAACTATCCTGGATCAGGAGGTTGGATCTATTAGTCAGGAGAAGGAAGAAATCATTCTAGCCACAACACTCTCAAAATTGGTCAAGGAAGACTTTAATGAAGCTCAAGACCCTTTTGACATTGAACCCTTACTGCTTTTAACTAATGGAAGTCCAAAACCACTTCTATGTAAAACCCCTCCTCAAAGCATGGATATGCAGGATGGAAATCTCCAGATTCCCACTTCGAGAGAAGGAAAAATGAACAAGGAGGAACTCAATGGAGGAATCTCAACTAGAAGAAAGATCAAGAAAAAGGCAGATGTTGGAAGTCAGAACAAAATGTAGGGAAGGCCATCCCTAAAACATCAAAGGGAATAGGAAAGCTGAAAGAACCGTGCTGATGGAACACAGTGTTCCATTGAGTCAGCCCTATCCCCAGTTAAAGTATGAAGATAATATCCTGGAGTATCAGAGGGCTGAACACCCCTCATAAGAAGGATGTGTTGCAAAACATCATAAGAGATCACAAACCGGATGTGGTCCTAGTTCAGGAAACCAAGATGTCTAAGGAAAAAGTTAAAAAGATTAGAATTTTCAAGGAAAATGGAGTCATAGGATCCAACTCGGAGGGAGCTTCTGGAGGAACTACGATTTTTTGGAACCAAAAAACTATAATAGGTAAGGAAATCATCTATACTTTTAACAGGAACTCTATTCAGCTTGAGCATATTAAGGACAACTTTGTTTGGGTGTTATCTAATATCTACGCGCCCAACACCAAAACCGGGAGAGTTAAATATTAGAACAACCTGGAAGCCGACAGACTCAAGTTTACTGATCAAAGCTAGATTATTATGGGAGATTTCAATACTCTGCTCAAAGAGGAAGAGAAGATGGGAGGTATCCCTTTACAAATTTATGGGAAACAAGACCTTATGGATTTCATAAATGATCAAGCTCTCATTGATGTGGATCTCTAGGGTATCAATTACACCTGGACCAATAGAAGAACCGGAGCTGATTTGATTCAAGTTAAGCTTGATAGATCTTTAATTTCTCCTAACTGGTTTTCTAAGTATAGCTGCTCCCTTGCTTCTTTCATCCAAATTGAGTTTGACCATTACCCCATCTCCTTTACTGCCAACTCTGTTTTGGCCAAGAGAAACTCCCCTTTCAGATTTGAAAAAGCTTGGCTTTCCCATCCTTCTCTAGAAGCTCATATTGCTGAATGGTATAATTCTAAAGTGGAGGGTACGACTCTTTTTAGAATTGCCAAAAAGCTCAATATCCTAAAAGCTAAAATTAAAATCTGGAACAAAGAGATTTTTGGTGATATTTTCAAGAGCAAAATTCAAGTCAAAGCTAAAATAAAGGAGGTTCGGGATAGAATCCAAGAGGTTGGGTTGTCTGAAAATCTTAGGATGGCCAAAAATGATCTATTATCCAAATACCACACCATCAATCCAAGAAGTTGGGTTGTCTGAAAATCTTAGGATGGCCAAAAATGATCTATTATCCAAATACCACACCATCATTTCCAATGAAGAGACATTTTGGAGACAAAGATCCAGAGCCTTGTTCCTGAAGGAAGGAGATAAAAACACCCAGTTCTTTCACTTAACTGCTCTCAAGCATAGGGAAGCCAATAGAATAGCCAGTCTATCCTGCAACAAAGGCATCCTAACTGAGGATAGCGATATCAAAAAGGAAGCTCTTGAGCATTTCAGCACCCTATTGGGAGATGTGGATAACCTGGATTTCAGCAATCAAAACACCCTTTTGCAAGCTATTCCTTCAATCTTGACGGAAGCTAATAACAACCTTTTATCCCATATTCCCTCTAATTTGGAAATCAAAAAGGTGGTGTTCTCCTTTCAGGGAGACAAATCCCCTAGTCTGGATGACTTCCCTATGTTCTTCTTCCAAAATGTTTGGCACATACTGGAGGCTGACATCTGCAATGGTGTCAAAGAATTCTTTGGCTCTAGAAGACTCTTTAAGGAACTAAATGCCACCTTTATTGTCCTTATCCCAAAGATCCTCGGTGCTGATTCTCTCAACAAGTTTAGACTTGTTAGCTTGTGTAACTCTGTTTACAAGATTTTATCCAAGGTTTTGACTTCCAGGTTGTTGGAAATTCTTCCTAGGATTATCTCTGTCCAGCAAAATGGCTTTGTCCCTAGAAGACAGATTTTGGACTCTATCATATTCGTTCATGAAAATATCCACTCCCTGAAAGTGGCAAATATCCAGGGCTTCTTCCTAAAGTTAGACATGGCTAAAGACTTTGATAGAGTAAATTGGCAGTTTCTCCTTAGGATCATTAAATCGTTTGGTTTTGGTGCCAAAGTTATTCAGCTCTATTCTCAACTTATGGAAACTTCCTCCTCTATTGTTATTTTCAATGGTTTTCTGTCCAGTTTCTTCAAAAGCTCCAGAGGTCTTAGACAGGGGGACCCCATATCCCCTATCCTGTTCACTACTCTAGTTGAATGCCTAGGCAGATTTATTCTTTAAAATGTGGAAGATGGCAAGCTTAAGGGTTTGAAACCTTCTTCCTCCAATGTTGTTTGCTCTCATGAACAATTCGTTGATGACTCTATTACCATGGGGGAAGCCACCATTCTGGAAGCTAAGAACATGAAGAATATTCTAAACACTTATGAATCTACCTCTGGCCAAAAAATCAACTGGGATAAAAGTTTTTTGTTCTTCATCAATACCCCAGTCCAAAGGCAACTAAGGATTGGAAGGATTCTTGGCTGCAATATTTCTAAGCTTCCCTCTACTTATTTGGGGCTTCCTCTGTGTCTCAAGCCTAAGGATTCTTTCTGGAATAAGTTGATAGACAGACTTAACTTGAAATTTGTTGGTTGAAAAGGGGTTGTCCTTAGTCAAGCGGGCAAAATTACTTTGCTCAGAGCCACTCTTCAAAATCTTCCTATTTATGCTATCAGCCTGTTCAAAATTCCCTCAAAGTTTGTGAAAGCCATTGAAAGAATCCAAAAAAAGTTCCTTTGGTCGGGGGTGGAAGTCAAAAATAGAATACCCCTTATTGCCTGGAATAAAATTTGTTCCCCTAAGGCCTCAGGTGGGTTGGGATTAAGGAACATTGGCTCTATGAATAAATCTCTATTAGCCAAACAAATATGGAGACTGAAAGGGGAGGAAAGAGAATGGAACTCAATCGAGAAAAACAAATATCTCTACATGCAACCCTCTGAGGAAGAATTCCTTGATAATTCTTTCGTTGTTGAAGGATCAGCTATATGGAATGTTGTTCAATCTGCTAAAAGATGGGCTACTGCTGGTAAAACCTAGAACCTTGGGGACGGGAGGAGAATAAAATTTTGGGAAGATAGATGGATTATGGATAAACCTCTGGAGGAAATCCCAATCCTTAAAGATTGGAAAGACTGGTTCAAAAGCAGGTTTGGTGAGTTGGTCAGAGATTACTAGAGAAATGGGAACTGGATTGATTTTAGCCAGCAGTGCCTGGGGCTCAAGTTCCTTCAGATAGCTCTCTCTGCTAAAATCCCTAGAGACAACAAAGATGACAGATTGATATGGAGGGAAACCTTGGATGGGAAATATTTCATTTCCTCGGCTGTGGCAATTCATAATGATCTGGTGGAAGATATTCCCATCTGGGATAAAGTTTGGAACAAGAAGTTAGTCCCTAAGGTTAATATCTTCTTTTGGATTTTCATCCAAAATAAGGTTTTAACCTTGGACAACCTTCATAAAAGAGGTTTTATTTTTCCTAATAGGTGTTCTCTTTGTTGTAGGGAAGAAGAGACAGCTTGCCATATTCTCAATCAATGCACTTTTAGTCAGGACATCTGGAAAATCATCTTGAGCAGGTGGAATTTGAGCTGGGTTTTCCCGAACTCCCTTGGGGATTCCTGGCAGCAATGGCAATGCCCTAATGCTAATCCTAAAATATTGGAGACTTGGAGAATCACTCTGCTGATTATTATTTGGAATATCTAGAAAGAGCATAACAATAGGATTTTTAGGGATAAAAGGGCTATTCCTAAAGTGGTGGCAGATAAATATTTTAGGAGTATTTTTGAATGCCTCTATGGTACTGATCATGGACCTACTGCTAAAGATGACTTCAAAGATAGGTGGAACCTCTCTACCACTACTACCAACAAGGAAAATGAAAGAGAAGCTCTTGTCTGGTGTTTTCCTCCTCAAGGGTGGATTAAGGCTAACTTTGATGGGGCCTCTAAAGGGAATCCGGGTAAAGCTGGATATGGGGCCATTGCTAGGAATTTTGCTGGAAGTTGTTTAAAGGTGGTGGCTAGTCCCCTGGGAAATCAAACTAGCCACTTTACCGAAGCCTTTGCCACCCTGAACACCTTAATGTTAGCCAAAAATCTCAATTATGATAAATTATGGCTTGAGGGAGATTCACTCAATATTATTAGGTGCTTAAAGGGGGAGTCAGAGCCTTCTTGGTCAATTGAAAATATCATCATCATGAAAGCCAGGGAGATCATTGCAAGTTTTAAAGAAATAATTATTCAACATGCCTTCAGAGAGAAAAACAGTGTAGTGGATTGTTTAGCGAATATAGGAGTTAACTCTAACTCCCAATCAATTTGGCATGAGGAGGATCTAAATTTAAACATTAAAGAGTCCCTTACAAAGGACCATTATATGGGGAGAGAAGGACAATTTAATCATGACAAGTAAAAAGAATTATTTATGCCTTGTTGGAAAGGTCATCATTACTTGGCAAAGCGACAGATCTCCTACAATATTTAATTATTTTCCGCACACTTTGTGGGTAACCCGTTTCAAAATCTTAAGAAACTTTGGGAAAGAAGGAATTAGTTTGCAGAGAAACAGAGCAGATAGCCTGAATCCAAAGATGGGAGGTGACCTGAGGCGGGAGGAACCAGATAATACATCGACTTGGAGAGCGATGCCAAAAGTCTGGGCAAAACTAGAAAAGGGTTCTCTTACTAGCTTCATGGAGAAGCTCATGGACTATGACAAAGGTAGGGTCAACCTTGCTATTTCCAAGATTTCTGAAAACTGGTCAAATGGCTCTTTTAAAATCTATGGAGTCAAGTTTAAACTGGATGCTAGGCTCATATCCACTGTAATTGGAATGCCCCACACTAGGCTTAATTTCTTTTGAGGCCTCAAAGTCTCCAACAACGCGGTCAATCTGTTCCCATAGAAAGAGAAAGAAAGGGTTAAAATCGGCAAAGCTACTAGGGGCTACTATGAAGCTGCAAACCTCAAGAAGCTGTGGTTTTGGGTTCTGAATGCAATTATGGAATACATTACAGTTGAAGGTCATTTCTCCAAGGCCCACACCTACCATTTCGTCCTCTTAAACCATTTCAAACATGACAAAAAGGTATCCCTGCCCTACTACATTTTCAGGTCACTCTCTAGGTCCCTTAATAAACATAGGAATAACCCTTCTAGCTTGATTCTCCACTATGGGCTTTTGCTTCTCATCTATGAGCATTGCAAAAACCTCGCCTTGCTAGAAAATAAGAGGATTTTGGCCTCTCCAGGTAAGAGAAATATGGAAGAAGGAGACTCCAGCAAGGAGAAGGCATCCTCTAGCAAAAAAAGGAAAAGTGCCTCTGAGTTGGAAATAGAGGAAATTGAAAAGGAAAGCAGCAGTATGGAGATGGACGACTCCTTTGGTGAAGACAGTTGGAAAGATGAGGAGCTGGGTAATGAGGAAGAAAGTGGTGGTAATGAGCCTGGTCAAGAAAGCCCTATCCTCAGTGATTGCCCTGGTAAGGACAACAGCCATCTGATGGAAGAAGTGGATTTCAATGATAATGAGGAGATGGGTGTGAACTCCAAGAGGGGAATGAACAAAGATTCTGAGAAGGACTGGACTAAGGACAGGGATATCGAGGATAAGTAAAGTGCGGGTAAAGGGCTAATCTTGGATAACCTCAAGAAATTTTTTGAGGTGAGAATGTACTTCGATAGATGGACCTATGAGCACCTGAAGAACTTGGATAAAAAGGGGAAAAACATGGATGAGAAGAGGGAGGATGAAAATAGAGAGTAGCTAAACTAGAAGAAGAATATGGAGGATAAAGTTAAATCATTGAAAGATGGGAAGGAAGCGATGAAAAATCTTATGGGTGTTATCCCGATTTTCCTTTATGTTGTCAATAAAAACATGGAGGATGTCGCTAAGGTTTGTGACACTCCAAAACAGGTTGTGGATCTTGATTTGGATGAAGAAACCATCTAGACTGGTAGCGGTGATGCTACTCCGGTGGGTGGCACTGCGAAGAGGACCAAGGCCAGTGTCAAGAAAGTTGTGGCTGCTCCTGCAAAGAATCTCCCTAATCTTAGGGATAACATCAAAGAGTTGCACAAAATTAGCAACACTCTGGCAAAAGCTCTGGAAAAAATCAACTAGTATCTTCTAGACTCTGGATGGCCTACTGGAATTTGTGGGGCTTTTTCTGGTTTTCTTTGGTTTTCTCCTAGTTTTTTGTAGGCTTGTCCTCTTTTGTTTCTTGTCATTTTGCTATTTAAATTCTGCTTGTAAAGGGTTTTGGGGCCCCTTCAAAACTTGCTTTTACCTTAATCAAAAACAACTTCATCAACCTTAAATACAAATCAATTAGGTCGGTAACACAACAAAAACCTAACTCATCACGCATTGTACATTAGATGCAATCCACTTTTCTCCTTTCCTAGACAATAAACAAACGTACCAAAACAATTTGAAATTACCCTCATATAATGATCACATGTGTCTCCATCATTACCGCTTATAAGATAATAAACCAACAAACTTGATTGGTTAGGGTTTAACAACTGATAGGGTTTACCGGTTACATTGCATAGAAAGGTTTAACCCTTTACACGGGCTCATCGGTTCAACTCACAAACTTTACATACCGGTTTACAAAATCTTCTACAAATCTCTTCTTACCGATTACTAGCCAATATTAAAAACAACAATATCAATAATAACGTGAATACCATTACCGGTTCAATTGATATCAATGACAACATATCATTAATGCAATCTCTATGCAAAATGCCAACAAACTAAAAATGCCAACAGTGACAACCTTTTCTTTTAAGAAGGATAGTCCAAGGTTTGATAGAATGAATTACACTCTCTAGAAGAACCGGATGGAATATAATTTGAGATGCACCAGTGAAGACTATTGGAAGATTACTAAGAATGTGTATAATGTTCCTTAAAATGGTCCTACATCTCCAGATAAGATTTAGGAAGCTAAATTCAATACTAGAGTGAAGGAAGCATTGTTGAGTGCCTTGTCTAATTCTGAGATGACTAATGTGATAGATTTGTAGATTGCTCATGAGATCTGGAAGAAGCTAGAGACTTTTTACAAAGGTGATAGTAATGTGAAAGTTGCTAAGTTGCAGAGTTTGAAAGGAAAGTATGAGATGTTAAAGATGGGAGAAGATGAGAACATTACCTCCTTTATGCAAAAAGTGAATGAGTTGGTATCGAATATCAGATGTGTTGATGGAGTATTTGAAGAATATGAGATTGTTGCTAAAGTGCTGAGAACCTTGCCTCCTACTTACAACCACAAGGTTGATGTTATTGAAGAGTTCTGGACTATGATAGATGTGACTAGAGACATGCTGATTAGAAATCTTATTGCTTTTGAGTTGATAAAATTTGGTAAAGCCCCTCCTAAGTCTGAAACTATATTCAAATCTACTGTATCCAAAAAGCAAAAATATGATCTCAGAGAAATTTCTACAAGGGTGTCTTGATATGAGAAGGAGATGAGAGAGCTTGAAGAGCTTGAAGCTTTGATTGCTAGAAGATTACCTAAAGGTGTCGGTAAGTATTAGGGTAAGTTACCTCTTAAATGTTTATCATGTAATAAGATAGGACATTTTTCCTCAAGGTGTCCAAAAAGACAAATAATTCCTAAGAAGCCATTGAACCCATATAAGCCTAAATATTAGAAGATGTGTTATTTTTCTATTAATGAAGGTGTGATAGATGGAGTCTGAAAAGGGAAATTCTGATAATATGATGAAACTATAAATATTTGGTCAACTATTGAGAGGGGGGTGGGTTGAATTAGTAGATAGAAAATAAACTAATTTTTCACCAGATAAACTTTCAACTCTGAATCAACTCATAAAGAATACCAGTTTAGACACTCAGACAAATCTGTGACTGCACTATTCAACTTTACCAGTTGTCCTAATACTTAGTGACACAATGTAATAGATCTTGAAAACTTAAATACCATTTGAAAAAAACTTAAATAACTTTACTATTACCAGTAAAAACATGTTTCAGATCATTTTCGGTCATTCAAATATATCTATGCAGATTTACCAATCATTCATATCAATCATACCAGAAACACATCCACAAAATCATTTACCACTTGACACAATGATTTTTCACGTGGAAACCCAAATGGGAAAAACCATAGTGGAAATGAATACCCACAAGTATTTTGAACTTTTCTAAAGTTCGCCCTGTTAGGAGCCAAGCCTTGTTAGAAGCTTATACAATAATGTTCTGTAAGGAATAGATCTTGTTAAGGACCACCTGATTAAGGTATTGACTACAAATACCCTATTAAAGGCAATACCCTGTTAAAGGTAACCTTGGTGGAGGATTTCAAATCCAAGCTAATGGATCACCCGGTTAGAGGATTTCAACAAAAAGCCTATTAAAGCTTACCTAGTTAAGGCATTTAACTGTTGCAATGGTTAGAGAACAACAGGTTCTTAACTGATCTAGAAATAGCACTTCCTTTCTTAATCAGATCCTTTATCACTCCTATCTGCCTTCAAAACATTCTATAGACACACCTCCTAGTTCAACAATAATCACTTTCACACTTAACCAAATTGCCAACACTATATTGAAACAAATCATTGACCTTATAAGAAAATACATTAGGTCGGTAACACAAGACAAACCCTACAAATCTCATAGAGATTATAAACATATCAGTTCAATCTTGATCATTAGGTTACATTCTTCTAGGCATCTACAACCATTCCTAGATCACCACACTTTGAATCTATAACTCATCACACATTTTTCACTTCATGCTATGAATTTGATCATTCCCATGATAAAAGGTTATCTCTTACACACCAAATCCATTTCAAAACTCATCACGTGCAACATGCTTACATGGTATCTTCATCACCAATCATCATTCAGTCATAGATCATCACAACTGATCTCCAAACTTCATCGGTTAGGGTTCTTCTTCTCAACTGGTTAGGGTTACTGGTTGAGGGTTACTAGTTGATCTTCAGTGCATCAACACCAGTTTCTTTACTACATCATTATTGGTAGCAATACTTGCTTCATTACCAGTTTTTATTGACATCAATGACAACACTTCCAAACTTCTTCAATGCAACCTTCATGCAATACCAAAATTCTCCCCCTTTGGCATTGATGGCAATATAAATATCAATACTGATTTATTATCATGATTGAGAGTAAAGCACTTACACAGGTTTAGGAATCTTGGTTTACATTTTCTAACCTTCAACTATATCTTCATGTCTTCAATTGGTAACTGGCTATCAATCATATACATTTCTTCTCCCCCTTTGACAACAATGCCAAAGTGAAGGTAAACCATTCTGGTTCTCATCCATGCTTCACCAATTTACAATTAGTTGCTCCCTCTGTGGAGTAGCTCCATTCTTCACCAATCCTTCTTCAAGATTTTCAATAGGCTTCGGGATTGATGTCTTCCACATCTTCTTAATTGACTTCATGTAGGGGTACAACCCCTAACTTACCTCTAAGGTAATCAAATTTAGCCTTAGGTAGAGGCTTAGTAAAAATATCTGCAAGCTTCTCTTTAGTGGAAACATGCTCCAATGATACATCCTTGCTTTGAACTTTCTCTCTCAGGAAATGATACTTCAGCTCTATATGCTTTGTCCTAGCATGCAACACCAGGTTATTTGAGATATTTATAGCACTTGTGTTATCACAAAAAATTCTTACCAGTTCAAATATCTTCAGCTTGAAACCTTCCAATATGTGTTTCATCTAGATTGCCTAGGTACAATTCATGTAATCTCTAGCATACTCAACTTTTATTGTTGATTGAGAGATACAAATCTATTTCTTGTTGCTCCAAGATACTAATCTGCCTCAAAGAAAAAATGCTCCACCGGTTGTATTATTCCTATCATCAATATTTCCTACCCAATCTGCATCGGTGTAGATCTTTAAGTCAAAGTTTCCAGCATATGGATACCATAATCCATAATCTACTATGCCTTTCAAGTATCTGAAAATTCTTTTGGTTGCAACCATGTGTGACTCCTTCGGGATTTTTCTAAAATCTGGCCACCAATCTTGCTGCATGAGCAATGTCCAGTATATTGTGGACAACATAATGTAGCTTACCTATCATGGATCTATATTCCTTTTCATCAACTGGTTCAGAATCATCATCATTTGACAATTTACAACCTGTAACCATTTGTGTTCCAGGTAGTTTGCAATCTCCCATTCCAAAAGCTCTTAACACTTCCTTCATATACTTGGATTGTGTGATAAAAGTACCTTCCTTCATCTATTGGATTTGCAAACCTATGAAATTTTTTATCTCACCTACCAGTGACATCTCAAACTCATTCTTCATTTCATTAGCAAAATCATGACACATATCATCATTTCCTCCAAAAATGATATCATCAACAAATACCTTACGTACCATTATTTTATCTCCTTTGGTCTTGACATAATTATTATTGTCTTCACTGGTTCTTTGAAAACCTATCTTTACTAAGTGAGAGTGCAATCTTTCATACCATGCTCTTGGTACTTGTTTCAATCCATAAAGTGCCTTCTGTAGCTTGCACACCATATCCTTTTCTTCAATCAATGTATAACCATCTAGGTGTTCTATGTAGACTTATTTTTCCAATTTTCCATTTAAAAATGTTGACTTAACATCCATCTGATATACTTTAAATCCTTTGTATGCTGCAAATGCACGTAGAGTCCTTACTCCTTCCAATCTTTCTATCGCTGCAAATGTCTCACCATAGTCTTCACCTTCCTCTTGTGCATATCCTTTGCATACCAGTTTGGCTTTATTCCTGACCACTACTCCAACTTCATTCGGTTTATTTCTGAATACCCAATTTGTACCTATTACATTCTCGTTCTCTAGTCTGGGTACCAATGACCAAGTATTATTCTTCTCTATCTGGTCAAGTTCTTCTTCCATTGCCTTGATCAAGTCTTCATCTGCAAATTCTTATTTTGTTGTTCTAGGATCAATGGTGGATATCATACAAGAGTTCTCTCTTAGCCTTCTTCTAGTTAACACACCTACATCCTTCTCTCCAATAATTTGATCAGGGTTGTGCTTGAGTTTGATATACCTTGGAATACTTGATCTTGATTTCTAGGTTCTTCTTCTTCAATTTCTTCATCTTCTGATGGACCTTCCTATTCCATTTGAACTGGGGCTTCTATGTTCAGTTCTCCAACTTTTGGCTTTACCGGTTCTGGTTCCAAAAGTAGTATGTTTGGTTCTTCT
Organism: Cryptomeria japonica; assembly: GCF_030272615.1. Taxonomy (NCBI): domain Eukaryota; kingdom Viridiplantae; phylum Streptophyta; class Pinopsida; order Cupressales; family Cupressaceae; genus Cryptomeria; species Cryptomeria japonica. The sequence goes on along the minus strand of NC_081411.1, from coordinate 379,395,516 downwards.
TATTCCTTCTTCTTGCTGGTTTCTTTAGATGTTACAGGAAATTCATCTACTTGAATATTGACACTTTCAATGATCTTCTTAATCTAGTTGTTGTAGCACTTGTAAGCTTTTATCTTGGTGGAGTAACCAAGAAATATGTCTTCATCACTTTTGGTATCAAACTTTCCAATGTAACCACTTCTTTTAATAAAGTAACTGGCATTTGGTGATCTACTATACCAATATTCATAGGGTGTTTTTCCTTTACCACTTTTGACCAATATCTGGTTCATTGTATAAATAGTTGTGCTGACAACTTCTCTGTATAATGTCTTAGCAACACCTCCTTGAATTATCATAGTCCTAGCAGCTTCAACCACTGATCGGTTGTTCCTTTCTGCAATAACGTTCTGGTGTGGTGTCCTTGGTGTAGATAGCTACCTCTTGATCCCATTGTCTTCATATTATCTAGTGAACTCCTTTGAAGTAAATTCAAGACCTTGATCAGTCCTTAGACATTTCAGCTTCCTTCCACTTTCATTTTCAACCAAGGCTTTGAATGCCTTAAATTTGCTGAAAGCTTCTATCTTATCTTTCAATAATGTGACCCACATCATCCTTGATTAGTCATTGGTAAATATCATGAAATACCGATCTCCTTGAATACTGCTAGTCCTCATTGGTTCACATAGGTTAGTATGAACCAAATCTAGAAAATGTTCATTTGAGAAAGATTTTCTCTTGAAGGTTGAGGATGTCATTTTCCCTAACTGACATTTCTTGCACAAAGCATTCACCGGTTTGTTCAACTGTGACAAACCTCTTACTAATTTTGACTTGTTGACTCTTACATTTTTATCAAAATTCACATGGCAAAACCTTCAATGCCAAAGCCAACTATCTTCTACTTTTGCAATCAAACAACTATTGACTTTAGAGTTTAAGTGAAATAAGTTACCTCTAGTTTGTTTTCCGGTTGCAATCAGTTCACCTTTGCTTCCAAAGATCTTGCAAACTCCATTCTTGAAATCTAATGGGTAACATTTGCCATTGAGTTGAGCAACACTCAAAATATTGTGTTTCAGACCTTCAACCCAGTAGACATCATTTGCACTTCTCTTACCATTCATGGAAATGGATCCTTTCCCTTTCACCATGCAGGGAGAGTTGTTCCCAAATCTGACAACACCTCCATCAAATTCTTTCAATGTTAGAAACTTGCTCCGGTCACTAGTCATGTGGTGTTAATAACCACTATCTATAATCCAGTCATTTGAACTATCCAAGTGAGAGACCAATACCTTTTGATATGATATCTCTTCTTTGATAGCAACAAAGACAATATCCTCATTTGCATCACCCTTGGATTCATCATCTGTAATGCCTCCATCCACTACAATGAGACATTTTCTTTTTCCTTTTCCTTTGAACTTCCTATATTTCTCTCATTTTTCCTCATTATCTCTATTAGGACAGTTAGTAGCAATATGTCCTATCCGATTACATGCAAAAACTTTCAGTGGTATTTTACCTCTATACTTACCAATACCTCTAGGTAACCGCTTGGCCAACAATGCTTCAAGTTCCATCAAACTGTCATCATCATCTACCTCTTTGCTAGATCTGGATTCATGACTGTAACTAGCTTCTCTTCTTTTCCTTACCGGTGGGGATGGGACTGAGGCTTTAAATGCAGAATATGACCTCTGAACACTTCCATCAAAACCATTTAATTCAAAAGAAGTTAATTTACAAATGATAGATTCAAGAGTTACCTTTGTCTTGTCAATAGACTTGAGTTCTTGAATAGCTACAACTCTGATAGCGTAGACCGATAGAAGGGTTCTCAACACCTTACTAACCATAGTGGCATCCTCCACTATACCTCCAGCACTTTTGATTTCTCCAACTATCTCCTTAATTCTCTGACCATAGTGTTGAATGTTTTCACCTTCAACCATTCTCATGTCATCAAATTTTCCTCTGAGACTCTCTTCCTTGACAATCTTTACTTTCTCATCACCACCATAGATTTCTTCCATTTTATTCCAAACTTCGTATGTAGTCTCCAATCCATGAACATCAACATATTCTGAATTGGACAAGGACTGATGATGGCCTCCAATGCTTGGTTGTTCTCTTGTTGCTCCTTTTGATCATCTGTCAGGATTCCAGTAGGCAAGTTATACTTAGTAACACCTTGGTCCCAATACGGGCTTCCTAAGCTCTTGATGTAAATCTTCATCCTATCACTCTAGATTTTGTAGTTATCTCTATTAAACATTGGACCTTCTCTCTTCATCATTTTCTCCTAGATCTTTTCCTCAAGTTGTTACACTTAAACTAAAGAGGACCGAAAATGCTCTAATACCAATTGATAATATGATGAAACTATAAAGATCCAGTCAACAACTGAGAGGGGGGGGTGAATTAGTAGATAGAAAATAAAATAAACTTTCACCAAACAAACTTTCAACTCTTAATCAACTCATAAAGTATGCTGGTTTAGACACTTAGACAAATCTACAACTGCACTGTTCAACTTTACTGGTTGTCCTAATACTCAGTGACACAATGCAACAGATCTTGAAACTTAAATCCATTTGACAAAACCTTAAATCACTTTACTAATACTAGTAAGAATATATTTTATATGATTTCCGATCATTAAAATATATCTATGCAGATTTACCAATCATTCATATCAATCATACTAGAAACACATCAACAAAATCATTCACCACTTGACACAATTATTTTTCAGGTGGAAACCCAAATGGTAAAAACCACGGTGGGGATGAATACCACAAGTATTTTGAACTCTTCTAAAGTTCACCCTATTAGGAGCAAAGCCTTGTTAGAAGCTTATACAATAATGTTCTGTAAGGAACAGATCCGGTTAAGGACCACCCGGTTAAGGGATTGACTACAAATACCCTATTAAAGGTAACCTCTTTGGAGGATTTCAAATCCAATATAGTGGATCGATTGGTTAGAGGATTTCAACAACAAGCCTATTAAAGCTTAACTGATTAAGGGATTTAACTATTGTAATAATTAGAGAACAACAGGTTCTTGACTGATCTGGAAATAGCACTTCCTTGCTCAATCAAATCCTTTATCGCTCCTATCTGCCTTCACAACATTTTGCAGACACACCTCCTGGTTTGGCAACGATCACTTTCACACTTAACAAAATTGCCAACACTACATTGAAACAAATCATCGACCTTATAAGAAAATATATTAGGTCGGTAACACAACACAAACCCTAAAAATCTCATAGAGATTACAAATGTATCGGTTCAATCTTGATTGTTAGATTACATGCAATCAACATTACATTCTTCTAGGCATCTACAACTGTTCCTGGATCTCCGCACTTTGAATCTGTAACTCATCATGCATTTTTCACTTCATACTATGAATTTGATTATTCCCAAAATAAATAGTTATCTCTTAAATCCATTTCAAAACTCATCACATGCACCATGCTTACACGGCATATTCATTAGTGATCATCATTCAGTCATAGATCATCACAACCAATCACTGAACTTCATCAGTTAGGGTTCCACTTCTCAACTGGTTAGGGTTACCAATTGATCTTCACTGCATCAACACCAGTTTATTTACTACATCATTACTAGTAGAAATACTTGCTTCATTACCAGTTGGTATTGACATCAATGACAACACTTCCACACTTTTTCAATGCAATCTTCATGCAATGCCAACAAATTCAAGAGATGAATGGGTGTTCATTGCTATCAAGGAATATGATCTAGTGACTGTTGATTCTACTAGTTGCATTGTTGAAGAGAAAGTTGAATGGGTTATTGACAATGGTTGCTCTCATCATATGACAGGTGATAAGAGTAATTTTGTGAGCATGGAAAAGTATGATGATGATGTAGTAAGGTTTGGAGATGACAAAGCTGGTATAATCCATGTTAGAGGATCTATTTCTCTTGATGGTAAGCATAATACTGATGATGTCTTATATGTTGAAGGTATAAAGAATAATATTTTGAGTGTTGGACAAATTTTTGGTAAGGGTTATGATTTGCAATTCAAGAATGGAAAATGTAAGACCTTGAGTAGCTCTGGAATTGAGATTGCATCAGGTACAAAGACTAAAGGTAATATCTTTCACTTGAATGTTGGTGGTAAAAGTTGTTTGATTTCTTAGATTGATGAAAGTCGGTTATGGCATAGAAGTATGTGTCATGTGAATTTTAATTGCATGGCTAAGATAATTTCTACTCAAGTAGTGAGAGATCTTCCTAAGATTGTAAAACCTTCTAATTCAGTATGTAAGGAATGCCAGTTAGGGAAGTAGACAAGATTTTCTTTCAAAACCAAATAGTATACTTCTAATGGAATATTGGATCTTTTGCATATTGATTTGTGTGGTCCTTCTAGAGTGAGAATCTTGTAGGGTGATGAGTATTTCATGTTTCTAATTGATGACTATTCAAGGATGATGTGTGTTACTTTCTTAAGGGAGAAGTCTGAAGCATTGGAGAAGTTCAATATTTTTAAAGGTATGGTTGAGACAGAGACTGGCATGAAGCTGACGTGTCTGAGATCTGATAGAGGTGGTGAATTTACCTCCAGTGAGTTCAATTCTTTCTATGAAGAGAATGGGGTGAGGAGATAGTTATCTTCTCTGTGGACCCTTTAGCAAAATGGTGTTGTGGAGAGGAAGAATAGGACAGCTCAGGAAGCTTCTAGAACCATGATGATTGAGGGAAATATTCAGCATATCTATTAGAGAGAAGTTGTGAGTACTGATAGTGCATACCTTTAACTGAGTTCATATCAAAGGTGATAGTGGTAAGACTCCTTATGAGTTATGGTTTGGTCATGCTCCTATACTTAGATATTTCAGAATTTTTGGTAGTAAATGTTGTATCAAAAGAGATGAAGATCTAGGGAAGTTTGATGCTAGAAGTGATGAAGGATTCTTTCTTGGTTATTCTACTAATAGTAAGGCCTACCGATGTTATAATAAGATATTAAGAAATATATTTTAAATTGCTAATGTGAAGGTTGATGAAGGAAATGAAAAATAGATCAGATCTTGCGGATATGATTCAGATGATCAGGATGTCAATGCAGACCCAAAACCAAGTGCAAATTGTTTCAGAAAAGCTTGAGAATGAAGGAGAAGGTGAAAATGCTAGTGCAGAAGAAAGAGGTCAAGAGTCTGAAAATCATGAAAATTTTAAGACTCCCAGGTATGTAAGATTGAATCATTTAGAAAATCATATAATTGTTGATAATAATAGAGGTGTGATTACTAGGAAAATAATTGTTGAAGAGTATTGCTTGATTTCTAAGATTGAACCTAAAGATGTTGATGATGCTTGTAAATATGTAAATTGGGTTAAAGCAATGGAAGAAGAACTAAATCAAATTGAAAAGAATAATACATGGATTCTCGTTCCCATACCTAAGGATAAGAATGCAATTGGAACTAAATAGGTGTTTCGGAATAAATTGAACGAGCAAGGTGGAGTTGTTAAGGTGGAGTTGTTAGGAATAAACAAATACTTGTTTGTAAGGTTTATTATCAAATGGAAGGTATTGATTTTGAGGACACTTTTACTCTAGTTTCTATAATTGAAGTTGTTAGACTATTTCTTGCTTATGTTTCTTACCAAGATTTCAAAGTTTATTAGATGGATGTCAAGTCAACCTTTCTTAATGGTGAAATGGAAGAAGAGGTCTATTATTGAGAAACCAGATGGAGTTCAATTAATAGAGGAAAAGGATATGGTTTGTAGATTAAAGAAAGCACTATATGGATTGAAGCAAGCCCCAAGAGCCTGGTATGCTAGATTGGATAGGTATTTGATGAAGCTTAAATTCAATAAAGGTACTACTAACAATAATTTGTACTTCAAAATAGCTAATGATAACATCTTGAATGTTGAAGTTTTTGTTGATGACATTATTTTTTGTGGAAAGGATAGTTTGTGTAAGAAGTTTGCTCCTGATATGAATAATGAGCTTGAAATGTCTATGATTGGTGAGATGAAATCACTAATGTATTTGACTCCAAATTCCGACGAATGTTTGGTGACATATGGACAAAATATTGTTGATTTACCAACAAAACCTTGGTTTGAATTTCGTCACTGTAACAATATTTTCTTTTTCATCGAAATGATGACCTAGAATCGTCGGTCAGTGGCAAGGGAAATGTTTGCAGTGTTCGTCATAAATTTTTTGTCTATCTATCGATGAAAAAAGACCGTAGAATGTTACAAAACTCCCATTTGAAATAGTCAAAAAAACATCGAACTATCATCCATTTTCTGATGAGGTAGCTAAAACTTTCGTTCTCATTACAATGAAATCAACGTTGTGTGTACCAGAACCTTGTCGCAAATGTTTGTAGTTCATCGGGCTTTGTATGTTGAAGTTTAGATGACAATAATTGATCGGAACAACTTTTAGAATCAGTGTACCCCTTTTAAGTTATCTCGACACTATTAGGTTGGCTGATGAGTTGCTTTTTAGGATAGCTATTCTGATGCAGTGATTTCAGATTGACTTGTGTTGTCGGGATACCTATTCCGATAGAACTATCCTTTTGGTGACAGATATAGCTATTCCAAAAAGGTCATCTTTGAGCAAGTTTGATTATCAGTATAAGATATGTTGATATCTATTTTCGTTGAAATTTCAAGGAAACCCTATAGTTTAAAAATAATTATAATTCATTCAAAAATTATTCTGGACTCAGTGGAATCATATCGGGATAATTTATTGATGGTTAGTTTTCACCTTGACAAGAGTTATCGGGATAGCTTAGCCAATGGCCAAGTGATCGAAATAGTTTCTGCTATAGATTTAAATTTGTCTTACTATTCTGATACTATAAATCTAGCCGATGAGTCTTGATCAGTATAGCTATACCGATAGTGTTCCAAGTTGCATTTTTGGAATAAGTCTATACTCTCAGTTTATCCTTTTTGTGCAATTCTGATAGTGTTGGGGATTGTGATGGGATTGCATTTCGGGATACCAATGTTGATAGAGGAGAATTGACACCATGTCATCAGAATGACTTATACTATTATTTTAACAGGTTTTGGTTATGCCGATAGTGTAATAGTACATTGCCACTTGATGGAAGCTACACGAAACATCATTAATTTGCAGTAATAGGATAATGTAATGAAAGCAACAACAACTTAGTTCTCAGCAATCAAGAATCAAAAGTAGAGAGTCAAAAGTATCAGAGCATTTATATGCACATCAAGATAACATGAATAATGAACATTGATCACTAATATATCAACAAAAAACATACAACAGGTGCCTCTTAAGGATGTCGATACATTAACAGAGATGATACAAGCTCGCAATCATTGGTTGTTCATGAGGCAAGAAATATTTTCAAAAGTGTTGAAATGATGAAATACATATTGTAAGTACAAGAATGGTATCTCCAAATAATAAAATGTACCTCTAAGTAATTGTGATAACTAAAGGAAGATGTAGCTTGGTTGTTCATAGTGCCAATATCTAGAGAAAATAAATGATAAGCCATATCTCTACATGTGTTATAGTAAATGAGGTAGGAATGCCAATGATACATCTAATAAACAAAAAGGAGGAAGGTGCTCAAATATAATCAGAATAGGTAAAATCTCTAGGAGTTTCCATCAACAATATTCAACATTAGGTTTGTCATGTCACATAAAGAAACAGGATCTATAGGATGTAATCAGTTCATTGGTACATGGAGGTGTCTAGCATATATTCAAAAGCATAACAGAGGTACACAGAAAGTAACTAATGTGATATTTTCCTTAGTTATTAATTTCTAAAGGAAAGTATCTAGCATATATTCAAAAGCAGAACATAGGTACAATCCACTATCACTATTATCCCTTATCACAACCATGGTTTTAGTAGTACTAGGGCATCATTAGAACCCTCCCAAACCTCTACAAATCAACCTACCACTTTGAGATCTTGGAGTATATATATAAACCCTGCATATTACCAAAAACTAGATTTTCCCACTAGCTATATTAGGAGTTATACAAATAATTTGCTTGTTGGTTACCCTGATTGAGGGTTTCAGATTATTTTTAGAAAAACTAACATAACTTGCGAAAGACAATGTGAAAACTCATAAAAATGGATTCAAACAAAAGAAGATTCATTTTTATATAGTCCACAACCAAGTGTAGAGTAAAACAACTTCATATTTGATCACCTCTTTCATTGTAACAGTCATAAAGTTGCAGAATCGTATAAAAGTTGGTCATCTTGTTACCAAAACTTCAATTCCTTATACTTCCTCCTTTTAAAATTGGACTCTAATGAAAGGAAAGACATTTATCAACATGCCCTATTATATATAAGAGTATTTGAAACCAAATAGCATTATATCCTTGGAGTACTACTGTCATAAACATCTGACACATGAAGGAAAATGACAAATTTTATTACTTTTCATTATCAAATCTCCTTACAAACCTCCACACCTGCCATCTCTCGATGGAACCATGTTAAATAAACCTTCATAGACTAAAGGACCTCTCCTCCCCTCTCAAATCACACTCAATTCCCCATACCCAATCATATAACATTAATCATTCATTCTTTCATTAATAACATATAACATTCATCTCTACGGTCATAGGTATGCCCCATACTAGCCTCAATTTCTTTAGGGACCTAAAAGTGTCCAATAATGCTATGAAGCTCTTTCCATGCAAAGATAAGGAGATAGAGAAATTAGGCAAAGCGTCTGGGGGGTATTATGATGCATCTAATATTAAAATTTTTTGGGGTTGTGTGCTTAATGCCATTATGGAGTATATCACTGTGGAGGGTCATTTCACTAGGGTCCATACCTATCACTTTATGCTTCTAAATCACTTTAGGCATGAGAAGAGGGTTTCTCTTCCCTATTACCTTTTTAGGTCCCTATCGCGCTCATTGAACAAGCACAGTAAGAACCCCTCTTCTCTTTGTGCTACATTATGGCCTTATTTTGCTAATTTATGAGCATTGTAAGATTCTGGCAATTTAGGAAAATAAAAGGTTGTCGGTGTTGCTAGGGAAAGGCAAGAGGAAAAGTGAGGACCTTGGGCTTAGTAAGGATGAGCTGAAACAGAGTAAAAAGGTTAAAAAAGCCTCTATGGAGAAAAAAGTTGAGGACATGGAGTTGAGTCGTAAACAAAAGGATATGGAGGCTGATCCTGAGGATATGGGAAAAGAAGGAAGTGAGATGGAGACTGATGATTCTGACGGGGAGGAGAGATGGAAAGATGAGGAAGTGGGGGAAGAGGAAGATTCTGATTAGAACAACCCTACCCACAATGCGAGTACTGGTAACAACTAGCCTATGGAGGAACACGACAACGAGATTAATCAGGAGGAAAGGGAAATGGAAACTAAGAAGAACAAGGATAAGGAGGATATGAGCAAGGAAAAGGATAGAGCTAGAGATGAGATTATTCTAGATAAGCTCAAGAACCAGTCTGATGCTCATCTGGGTTTTGATAGGTGGGTATATGAAAGAATTAATAAAATGGAAAAATAGCTAATCATCAGGAAGAGTAGGGATAGAAAGGTGAAAGTAACCAGAAGCAGTGGAAAAAGGTTATGGACAAAAAAGTGGAGAAGCTGGAAGTTCAGATCAGCAAACTGGAGGAAGGAAAGACAGCCATGAAGAACTTCCTGATTATGATTCTGGATATCCTCAACTCTATGACCAGGAATATGGAGGAAATTGCCAAATACCTTGATGTCTCCAGCACTTCCAAACTTGTTGTGGACCTTGATGTTGATGATGATGCTATTGATGCTAGGAATGTGGATAGTGCTCCTGGAGGTGCAGCCAAAAGGACTAGGGCGGGTATGAAAAAATTTGCCTTGGCCTCTTCTAAGAAAATCCCAATTCTTAGGGATAATATCAAAGAAATGCAAGGGATTAGTGGTAAATTGGCTAATGCCCTTAAAAAAATTAAGTAATTTGGTTGTTTTCTATTTTGGCTGGTTGTTGCTAGTTGTGTTGGGCTTTTGTGCTGGCTTTTGCCCAGTACTTTGCTAGTTTTTTTGCAGTCTGTCATGTCTTGTTTCTTAATGCTCTTATCTTTTAAGGTTCTTATGTAAAGGGTTTTGGGGTCCCTTCAAAACCTGTTTTTCCTGTAATCAAAAACATATAACATTCATTTTTTTAGTTTTTACATATCTTAAAAAATATGGTTGTCAAAAATATTAGTTTTTAGTATTCGTTAATATATTATAAAAAATATGGTTGTCATAATATGATTATAAATCTCTTTTTTTTTGTTTCTTTTTTGCAGCTAAATAAATAAGAAGTGGAGTATCATTTTCTAAATCATCTGTCCCCCCTTCAGTTGCTATGTCCTCTACTCGTGATCTTAATGAATGCCTAGTCGTGTACTCACGACATGGAGGCTGCTGCAAAAATAAATAAATGTTAAATTGATATGTTTTATTATTATTGTTACAAGTATTTCATTAATTAAAAGAACATTAGAGTGGTGCTCTTTACCTAATGGGGCCACATCATGTTATTGATCTTGTCTTATAGCCTCATGCTCAACATGTTGAACACCCTCTAAATCCTCTAGAGTTGAAACACAAAAGATTACATTAATTAATACACAATTTCAATTAAATATATATGTTTAAAATAACATTAAAGTAGTCCTCTTTACCTGATGGGGCCACATCATGTTCATGATCTTGTCTTATAGCCTCATGCTCAACATGTTGAACATCATCTAAATCCTCTGGAGTTGAAACACGAAAGGTTACATTAATTAATAAACCAATTACAATTAAATATATATATTAAAAAGAACATTAGAGTGTTCCTCTTTACTTGATGGGGCCACATCATGTTCCTGATCTTGTCTAGCCTATTCATGCTCAACATGGTGATCATGCTCTACAAGCTCTAAAGTTGAAACACAAAAGATTACATTAATTAATACACCAATTGCAATTAAAAATGTTTAATTGTATTAATCCATACTATTTTTGTATAGCACATGAATACATCCAGTATTGGGATGCACACCATGACCTTCATCTGCAAGTTGTGCTCGACCCTCACCAAGTTGTATTCAAATGTCATGTGCAATATCTTCATTTCTTGCTTGTTTAAAACAAATAGGCACATAATTACTTTATGGTGGAAATTAATATTGAATATATTACACAAGTATTCAATTTTGAATAAACTTCATTGAGTTTATTTACCTGCATGTCAGATGTGGTGGAAGCTTATGTTTTCCCAATCAAGACTCTTAGGCATTCAGCCATGACTCCATAGCCTTGCTGGAAGGCAATCTTTAGGTCCTCTTCTATGGGCACTCTATTGAATTCAAAACCCTACATTTTTGCATAAGATCATAAATTTTGCTTCTATGGTGTGATAAAACCAAAATTATTTGTAATTTATTATTTGGATGTAATATTTAATTTAGTGATACTTACAATTCATGTGGATAATTTCATATAACACTAGAGCTAATTTTGTGTTGCCCATGTTTTTCTAGTCTTGCCTTTGTTTCCTTTGTTGTGTTGGACAGCCTATGAAAAGTTTGAAATACATTTGATTATGTAAAAAGAAAGAGTAATCAGTATATAATTACATTATTGATGGTATCACATACCTTCCTTGGCCTGGTGGTGTCTTTCCTTTTTAATTTTCATCCTTCTCCTTTCCATCTAACACCAGATCCTTCCACTCCCTCTCTGGAATCATGGGAGGACACTCGTACTTTTCGTTCTTCTCTAAATGTGACCTATATTGGTCCCTCACATACTTTAGATAGGTACCAGCTTTCTTAAGGACCTTGGTTCAGTTGAATGTGTTATTATCGAATGTAGCACAACTAAACAGTTAATGAGATCATCTTTCAAATCTTGATTTTGGGCATTCCACCATGTATGTATGGTGGGCCCGAAGATCTCCAATGTAATATCATTTAGATGTTTATAAAAACCATCATTTCTTGCAAAAAGATCATGGGATCATTAGTCTAAAAAGAGTGATCAATAAGTAAATTTCAATTGGATTATATATAATAATAATTAAAACATTTTAAAGTACCTAGGACCTTCTCTATCTTTATGGGAATGAAATCCTTGGTCACCACAAATGTGACCAGTAATGTTCTCATACTTGTAATACAGGAAGATCCAGGAAATGCTACTAAAACATCACCAATACTAGTGGCCTCTGCATCCCCAGGTACATGTCCTAACGCATGTTCTGGCATTTGTTCATTGGAAGTGGGTGCACTACGTGATTCCTGCATGCTATGTGTTACCAACATTTCAGTCGACAATATAGGCACAAATGATGTGATCTATGCACAAGAAGATCGAGATCGACACTTGTACCACCCCCTACTCCCCGGACAACACCTGCAGTACCTTGATCATGGCCATCAACATAATGAGGATGCAAAAAATCCTATAAAAACAACACATATTTTAGTTCATGACATAAAAGAGTACAAAATATAAAACCATGAACGAACTTGTGTTATAATTAAAGATCTCATGACATCTTACTTGCAAGTTTCATGCTCTCTCAATCAATATTTTAACCCTTTCTCTTATCTCATCTATTTGAGGCACTATGAATAACAACTGAAGGATTTCTTCATTGCATTTTTGTTGGGTCTTCCTTATCATATCCAGAGGGTTTGCAGAATATGAGATGTCATCATCACATAATAGTGACTGCACCTCCCTATAGATGCTCTCATCTACTAATTGTACCTTTCCCCGATCATCCGACTGTGACAAGAATATTAAAAACATTATAAAAATTAACCCAATAAACTTACAAAAAAAACATAATAATAAAACATTTTGCTCATATCTAATTTGTACAATTACAATGAGGTAAACCTATTAGGTAGAAGCGCCTGAAGATGCATCACAATCTATACTCTAGGTCAGGGCCTTCCCACTATGATCAATGTGCCACTGTGACAAAAATTAAATATAAAAAAACATTACCGAAATGAAACCAATAGACTTAAAAAAATATATATAATAATAAAATGGTATATTGGATTCATTAATTGGAGGTTGGGTAAAATGGTATATAGTGCATACCACCCCCATAGTAACTATGTTTATATCTATGCAATTCAAATTGTAATCGATTAGCAACTCTTCCCCTGCAGTTATTGATTTTATCACACATACGAATACATAGTTTCCCTCACATTCCTTGAATATGAAATTGGGTTGCTTATTTTTTGACCCAGGTCATGTACTATTTATAGACCCTACAATATTCTATGATGCTTTTGGCCTTCTGTCAATGTACATAGCCACTCCTTTATTTTGATCTTTATCTTTTAGCTATATATAATTTGCTGACAATGTATACCTATGCATACTTCATTTATATCGAACTAGTTGCATCCAATCTTTGTAACTATAATAGGGTTCGACATACTCCATCAATTTAGTAACTTTTTTGTAACATACCTTTATGTCATCTATAGAAAATAGGCCCAAACCATGTAATGACAATGGTGCTATGTGATATATCCTCTCCTTGACACAAAAATTAGTGTTTATTGGAGGGAGTTCCCTGGGTACCCATTGTTTTTGTAGATGTTTGTACCTCAAGGGTACCTTGATTTCACCTATTCTCTCATCATCATAAGAACATGACCCCCCTTCAGCAAGAAAAAAATCCATGCATTTACGAAATTTTCATCTAATCTTTTGACCTCTAGTTGATCTCCCTCTTTTAGACATACTACATGTATCACTTTCCTTTTCTCATCCTAAATTTTCCTCACTCAAGGAAGATAGATTTGAAAATTACATATTGGGTGGTGCTACACTCCATCAAATTAGTCAAGGTAAACAAATACTCAACACTTTCTCTTGTGACAAGAGAATCTTCTTAGGTGGGGTGAATGGTGCAGGAGCACCAAGAGCCCTTTGAGGCCACCATGACCATTTTGGGTCAATTTTTGTAATAAGAGAATGATGAGGCTATTTTATTTCTTTTCTTGAGTAAATAAGGTCATTGCATGTATTGGATCAAAGTTGTAAGGTCATTGTGCCAATTTTTGTCATCTCTAGGCCAACTAGGTCCTGAATAGGTCAACACTAGTCAACACCTCTAGAGGTGGCCAAAAGTGATGAAATTGATGTAATTCATGGTTTTATGTCATATTTAGCATGTTTGAGGTGTCCTAGGTTGATAGGAGATCATTTGGCTGAAAATTGCAAAAGTTATCAAAATTGCTCAAAAGTTGTTACGAGCAACTTTGCAATTTTGGTGCAAAAAGTTGCATTTTGTTTCCCAAACAACCAACTAATTTGAAATTTGGATAAAATAGTTGATGAGGGTCTATAATGACTATATAAATCCTATTTGGGTTGAGGATGGAGGTTGTTGTTGAATTCTGAAGGAAAAATCAATAAAAACCCCCCCCCTACACGACACTCCAAACAACACAATGCCCAATCAAAATTATGAACCCCACCACAATATAGAAACACTTAGATTCAAAAAAAAGAGGATTTAATAAATAATAATTTGTAGAATTGTATGTGCCAAGAAATTTAATATAATGAAATGTAATTTGCGGATACCATTAAAAAAAATAAACAAATATATTTTGAAATAATATAATTATAAAGGTTTTCCCCAAAAATCTTCATGGTGAAAGGAAATTCCCCCAAACACACAAGCATCACCCAAAAATGAAAAAAATATTCTTTTTCAAAAGGTGGTGCAGTGTGATAAGGTTAGACATTTATTGCATTTACTTCCAATGTATGAGATGGTTAAAATGCAGGTCATTTCGGCTTTTTACCCTGCGTTTGGCATGTGAAGCACGACAAAATGGTTTTGTAGTGAAGTGTTGTTGTGTTTACGGTGGTTTTTGAAGGTGTTTCTTTTAGTTGCAGAAGAATTGTATTCTTAGGTGTTGGGGTGGCGGAACTGTAGCTTGCAAATATGGAGGCGAATTTTACTTTTAAAACACAGAAGAAGCTTGTGCCTTTTTGGGGAAAGGCATCCAACAAACGATTACAAGGGCTTTTCCTCTACAAAGATGAGAGTCTGTTGGAAGTGATGAAGCTCATGCTAAGTGAGAATATTGTTCACATCAACTATAGACATCAAACTAATATGGATATCTATTCTTTGATAGTGGTGTAAGGAGTGGAATTTGAAAACACTGTGGACATGGTCCGAAAAATCCTGAAAGAGCTCATTGCAAAGGATTATTTGGAGGGCCTAGAGTCCATTATTGAATGGGCCATCCTGGGGGTTGGAATTGATGTTTATGAAGGCATCAAGGAGTAGGAAAACCCCATTCCCTTTGTGCGAGGGCCAAACGATGAGGTGAAGGAAAGATGTAGAGCAACTGCTTGGCATGGATGGGAAGCTTTTATAACATTTGCAGGGTTGATGCGGGTTGAGGAAGCATTACTGGTGGCTCATGAGATAGAAAGGGTGGAGATGAGATCGAAGCTACGACCTCAAGCTGGTACAGATTGAGTGCGGTGAATTCTTGATAGGTTCAATGAGGAGAACCCGCATGAGAGATAGATTATAGTGCAAATTTTTTTTTGGCTTTTATGAAGTTAGGTGAAGTTCATTGCTAGACTTCTGGTTATGTTATTTTCCTTTTAATGGATGCGCAATGAATTGTTATTTTGTGCATCTCAAATTTATTAGTGATATTCGATGGACATGGTATATTGTTGTGGACAAGGGTTTTGCTTTCCATTGTAGTAATGAATTCCAGGATGATCAGAGTAATTTGTTTTTTTGTCTTTTTAGAATGTTATATGGAAATCTCTGGTTTTTGTCTAAAGCTAGTTAGGAGGTAGTTTGTTATAGTGGTGACTGGTTGCAGTCAACTTTTTTTTCCATATACGATGTATATAATGCCAATTTTTAAGAATGACATATTTTGGATAGATTTTCAGACAGTTAGCATTTTGATGTAAATTATCTTTATATGATTAATAAAATATAAATTATTACTAAATTTAACATCTCAAAGGTTGGATATTCAAAGTAACTAGACACTAGTACTAAATGTGGGGGAAAAAATCACTTAAAGTCATTGTCCCTTGGTCAATTTTCCCATTCTGAGTGCCCTCACCTCTCACTCTAACTTTCATCCTACCAAATGGTTCCTAGTCTTCCTCCTTGACTAAATGGCCTTGTAGCACTTGTCTAGTGAAGTCTCACAACTCTCCACTCAGGGGTTGAATGCAGTGGTTCTCGGTGCAACTCTCTAGTTAGGGTCTCGCTACAGTATGCTATGTCGTGCTCCTACATGCACGCGACCAAAATTTGAAATATATAGTTTATATGCAAAATATATATGCTATGTCAACATATAGTTTATTTTATTTTCTACAAAATATAATTTTTGTATGGTGGCTTGCCGAGCTTATATACTTGGTTTTCTGTTTCTTTATAATTTTTGATGATTTATTTACTATGATATGATTGAATATTATGTACACAGTCCTAGTGATTATTAAAAAGGCTTATGATATGTGATGTTTAATCATGATGGATGTTTAAGAATCAGTGATTGAAATACTACTTGACTAAAGATTGAAATACTATTCTTGATATGACTTATTTTTTACATTGGTCTATTATAGTAATGGGGAGCATATCTAGTGAATCAATTCTTTCAATCTCTTTGATTCTTATCCATGTGTATAATGAGTTTTCTTCTATCCTATGATTCATTGATTGTTGGTTTAAAACACTCATTACAACTAACATGGATATGAATTATGATGTGGGTGTGAGAAGGGATTGTTGAATATAAAGGAATGGTTTAGGAAAGTACTCAATAATCCAAATGAGTCATTTTATCATCTTGCAATATGTTAAAAGAATTTAAAAATATATTCAATCTATTTAATATTGACACATCTAAAACATGCCAAATGCACTTCGGAGAAATGATATGACATAAAGAAGATTGTTTAGGTGATGTCAAGTCTTGATCCATGAGGGTAGGAAAACATAGATGCATTGGTACAAAAGGTTCCATTCAACTTGGAGGAAATGGATAATTACCTAAGGGGCTAGTGTGAGATTGGATCAAGTTTATATTATGATATAAATAGCTTGGGAAAAGGGATGATGAAATGGTTAAGTATGGGAAATTGTAGAGATAGATATAACACCAAGGGAAGAACACTAGATCTAATTTTAGCACTATGGATTAATCCAAGACTCAAAATTACACTAAGAGACATCCCTTACCTCTTAAATTAATTCTATAGGTGGGTTTATCCTCCAATATAGTGCCATTGGTTAGCTTATCATGTGAACTTTCGCTATAAGTAGGATTACCATACACTTTCATAACATGCATGTGTGGTTTCAAAAAGGTTTATGTGTTCTAGTGAATTTGAAAGAAAGGCATGTTTTGACTTTTCCAATAGGTGTTAGGTAGAGAGTTTTTTAGTGGTGAATCTTCGCCAATTGGCAAATTTCACATTTTTTTATAAAAGGAAATAGCGAATAGTCTAGGGCAACATACTGGTCAAATCGCCCAGAATTTCAGGGTTAACGGTACACTGTATTCTGGCTTCGTCATTGACCACAAACCATTTGATGTGCATGCCCATAATATTCACCTAGAATCACTCGGACGTGGGTATTAGATCACCTCCTTTATTCGCCAGAAATAGTAAAACGACCATGTACCCAGGACCTAATTCACCAACGGTAAATTAAATGTTCATTGTATGCATCGACCAAATTCACCAATATCAATTAAAACATTATAAGCATTCGAGGACCCATTTCGCCCTGCTTAAATCAAGATGCATTTTGAAACACCCGCATAATTCACCAAAAATGCAATCATGGATTGATAAAAATATAATTGAAAGTTTGAAACACTCTTTCTTACAATTTGTTCGTGTCTGGTTAGTAAATTTGGGAGCTCTCAATTCACATTCTACAATTTGAGTTGGAACATCAAAGTTCATTGTAGGGCATAGGGCCCAAGTTACAATCCTACAACACAGGCCCAAGCATTCCTGATTCAAAGAATTGAGAAGGCATAAAGGTGAGTAATCATTTCTTCATACTTGATAGTATTAGTTTTAACTTTTAATTCATAGTGAGAGGTTAAGACTCCTCAGGGTGGTGAAGGAATTGAGATGTCAGACAAGGGTGAGACTAAGACTCCTCAAGGTGGTGAAGGGATTGGGATGTCAGACAAGGGTAAGACTCCTCAAGGCGGTGAAACTGAAGGGATTGGGAGGCCATCAAAATGCCCAAAACTTAAACTTAAAGATACTACCATAAAGTCTTACTTTGGAATTGGCAAAGTTTCTAGTCCATCAACTTTTGCAATTGTTGAAGTCATTCACAATAGCTCACCACCACCACAGGGTGGGATTTTCATTGAGTTAAATACATAAATGAGGATGACAATAATGACATGGCAAAAGATGTTCTAAGGGATACACACAATGAGATAATTCACTTGGATGCAAATGCTAGTATTGAAGATGATGTTGGTAGGAAGAAAAGAAAAAGGAAAGTAAAACTAGGGTGGGAGTGGGAGATGACAAGGAGTTTTAAGATTGTTTGGGTAGCAAAGTACCCATTCATTGAACAAGTCCCAAACAATGATGAACAACCAGCAAAATGCAGGTGTGAGATTTGTAGCTGGAAAACTAAAAGAGAGAAGAAGATGCAGCTAAAGCTTGACACCATAGAAAAGAATATTGGTAAGGTTTATGAAAAATAGATCATAGATGGAAAGGAAACACCATTAGTAAGATGGAAATCAAAGGAAGAATGTCTTTATGTTAAGTATTCTATGGAATATGAAGAGAATAACCACAAAATGACACTAATTGGTAATAGTGGATTTGGAAATACAATCAAGGTTGGGCTTGAAAATGTAGTGAAAGATGCAAACCTAGCAAAGACTATTCAGATGAGTGTTATTTTTCATATTCTGTCGAGAGGGCGTCCTATGAAAGATTTCCCAGAATATAGTAATTTATTATCTTTTTTGAATGTTCCTCACTATCCTATGTCACATTGGTTAATAAATGTTGGATGGGAAATGGCAAACTGTCTCACTGAGGTGGAAAAGCAAAATTTGCAAGAGAGTGTAAAAGAGTCAAAATTAATTTCATTATCCATAGATGAAGTTAAGAAAACTTTGAATGAAATTGCTAGTATGGATGACTTGACAATTGCCAAGAAGCTAGTGTGTGTTGGAGTTGATGGAGTTGTAGTAAACCAAGGTCAAAGGACCAGTCTTTGCGCAATATTACAAACTAGTATTGCACCATACATGGTTGGCATTCACTGCATGGCCCATCGAATTAATTTAGCATATATAATTGTAAGCAATTTCCCTAAAGTGTCAAAAGTTGAAGATCTAGTCCATGAGCTCCACTCATACTTCTGTCAAACTCCTAAACGTTTTGCACAAAATCAGATTTTTACTGAGGGAGTAATAGTAGGAAACAAGCTTCTCAATAATGTTGAGACCAAATGGATCTCATTGCATGGACTAGCAGAACAAGTTCTAACAGAATATCAATCCTTGATCGGACTAATGTATGAGCAATGCCTCACAGTAGACAAAGCTCCTGATCTCTTATATAGGTTAAGTGATATAGAGACTCTGTTAACTTTAGCTAGTCTTCTCCCCATGCTAGATTCAATGAAAAAACTTGTTAAGAAAGCCTAAGATAGGACTATGTATGTCAATGATTATAGCACTCTACATAAAATGACATGCTTGGGCCTGGATGGTCTATATTCAGATCTAATAGGGCGAAGCCCAAATTTTTTTAGGTGGCAGATAATTACAAATTTGAACCATGCTAAAAAAAATTTACATTTCAATACAAAAAATGATTTATGTGTCTTTGTAAAAGGATTTCAGATACCAATGCACCAATCTAAGATGGGCAAGCGAGGCAGAGCACTACCAGTTAAAAAGGAAGATTTTGACAGGATTGTTAAATCGGTTAGTGATAATTTTGATAGTTCTAATACTTAATATAAGTACAGATCCAATAGCCAACAAGATGAGAGGGGGGGGTGAATCATACAAACTTAATCACCCATAAAAACATCAGATTCAACCTCGGTAACATATATATCAGTAATATAACCAAAACTGTTAAACATGCAAACTCAAAAGCATATGAATAATATAAACCTCATAACACTAGATTTAACATGGAAAACCAAATAGGGAAAAACCACTATGGGATTTCAGACCCACTAAGAAATATACTCTTCTAGAGTATGCTCGGTTAAAAACAAATCCTGTTAAAGATTACAAACACATTGCTATATGTGACCCGGTTAAGGGATTTCCCTCATATCTGTTAGGATCTTCACTTTGTTAGAAGTGACCTTGTTAAAGGATTTCAAACATTCAATCAGAATGTCACCTTGCTAGAGGGTTTACATATAAGACTGTTAAGTCCACTCGGTTAAGAGATTTTCTATCACTTTCACAAAATAACAATAATAAAATCTATCTGCAACTTCACATCTAAAATGCTAAAGCAGATTCCTATTTGTTCAATACAATCTAGACATAGAACTAATCTTGTCTATCTGCTGGGCTGCTATACTCTGTTATTCTAACAGGCCTTCAAGCTTTTGTTCTCTGTAATCACTATGTAGCATCCCTATGCATACACTTGCCCGCATACATATTTATAAACAATTATGTAACTGCTTAATCTCCTTGATCACATTTTCCATGATCAATCATAGCCTTCAGATCTTCAATCTTGTCCAGGTTCAATGCATCTTTCGATCTGAAAATGTTTTACCCCACCTTGGAACTTGCATACTAGTCTTGGAACTTGTGCTAGGGTATTGTGGTTCAATCTAAGTTATAGATCTTCATGTTGACTTTTCATTGCCTTAGATTCGTTAACAAACTTCTTCTACAGCTTACCAATCATTTAATCCGCTCCAGCTCATCAGCTTCCTTCATTAAATACCACATGTAAACATTTAATGCATTTTGTTATAGCTTGGTTACAACTCAGTAACAACTCAGTGAATACTAAACTTCACTCGGTAGACATTCTGCGTTTATTAACTGATAGTGATAACCTTAGGGTTTACCGACTAGGTCCCTTAGGGTTTACCGACTAGGTTCTTTGGTTGATAACATAATATAATATTAACCTTTACAATTTACAACATATGTATGATGTTAAAACAATCTAAAACATTATGATTTCATCATGTCTGACTCGGTAGTAGTTGCCCATTGAATACCTTATTCATCCCCTTATTCATCATATTCTTTCCTGTGTCTTTTACCGACATCTTTATAATCTTCATATCATACTTCTCAAGATATGGCAACATCATACTAAATTAGAAAATCAATTTCCTGACATCAATGACAAAATAATAATATCAAGACAGTAAAACATCTTTAATCAGTTATATCCATAATAATCAACAACCTTCTCAATATCCTTATGAAATGCGAACAATCTTTCATTGTCTATTATAATGCAATATTGCCAACAATCTCCCCCTTTGGCATTGATGGAAAAACCAATTGATTTGACCTTAATAGATTCAGATTGCTGTGATTCTGAAATGTTGAAATGCTCTCCCCCATACATTAGACTTCTCCTCATTTCTGTCTTCTTTCCAATCTATAGTCTGCATAGTTTGCTCTTAGTCTTCTCCCCTGATAGGTCTTCTCTCAGTTGTCTCTTCTTTATAGTAGTCTTCTCCCCCTTTGACAACAATGCCAAAAAGTAAAGAACTAAAACATAATTACTTTTCCTGTGAGAAGTGATTTCCTGTTGTTGTGTATCAACTGAGTCTCGGTCAAAGTATTTGTCTTCAATTCCTGTTTCCTAAAATATTTCCTGTATTAATTCCAGTACACTTTTAGAAAACATCCTAAAGTGTATAAATCAGCATCAACTCCCAAAAGATATTCATTAGAGTCATCGGATTGATGCTTTCACCGAACTCAATCAGTGAGTAGAAGATAGGGGTAGGACCCCTAACTTACTTCTGAGATATTCAAAAGTGTCCTTTCATAGTGGTTTGGTGAAGATATCTGCTATTTGCTCCTTTGTGCTAACATATTCCAACACCACTTTCTTCTCTTGAGCTTCTTCTCTAAGATAATGATATTTGATAGCTATGTGCTTTTTCTTAGAGTGCATAACAGGATTCTTTGAGATATTAATGGCACTAGTATTGTCACAAAATATAGTTACTGGCTCGGTAACTCTCTCATTTATACCTTCCGATAGTTGTTTGATCCATGCAATGTTGGTACAATTCAATGTTGCAGCAACGTATTCAACTTCTGATGTTGACTGTGAAACACATCCTTGTTTCTTGCTAAGCCAACTCACTAGTCTTTCTCCTAAAAAGAAAGCTCCTCCACTTGTGCTTTTCCTATCATCAATGTTTCCTTCCCAATCAGCATCAGCATAAACTTTTAAATCAAAATCATTTCCTTTCTGATATACTAAGCCATAATCCTCTGTGCCTTTCAAGTATCTAAAAATTCTTTTGATTGTTGTCATGTGTGTTTCCTTAGGATCTGCAAAGAATCTTGCAACTATACCTACTGCATGTGCTATATCTGGTCTATTGTGAACAACATATTATAGTTTTCCAATCATGGATTGATAGAGTGTCTCATCAACAGATGCAGATTCATCATTCTTAGATAATTTATAGTTGGTAGTCATAGGAGTACTTACTAGTTTTGAATCCTCCATTCCAAATTTCTTCAAGATTTCCTTTATGTACTTGGATTGAGTAATGAAAATCTCATTTTCATTTGCAATATCTGTAAACCTATAAAATACTTTATCTCACCGATTAATGACATCTCAAATTCTTTGCTCATTTCATTTCCAAAGTTCTTGCATAAAGAGTCATTTCCACAAAATATAATATCATCAACAAATATGGCTGAGATCAATATTCCATTTTCATCATTCTTCATGTACATGTTGTTGTTCTCACTTGTCCTTATAAAACCAATCTTAATCAAATAAGAGTGCAATATTTCATACCATGCTCTTGGTGCTTGTTTCAAACCATATAAAGCTTTGTTCAATTTACATACCTGATCTTTATTATTGTCTTCAACAAATCCTTCAGGTTGTTCAATGAAAACTTCTTCTTCTAATATTCCATTCAGAAATGGAGATTTGACATCCATTTGATATATCTTGAAGTTCTTGAAAGTAGCATAGGCCAACAATGTTCTAACTCCTTCAAGTCTAGCAACAGGTGCAAAAGTTTCACCATAATCAATTCCTTCTTCTTGAGCATAACCTTTGCAAACTAGTCTTTCTTTGTTTTGAATGACTTCACCCTTTTCATTTAGCTTGTTTCTGAAAATCCACTTTGTACCAATTACATTTTTGTCCTTTGGTCTTGGGATTAGTATCCATGTGTCATTCTTCTTGATTTGATCAATCTCTTCTGTCATAGCATTTACCCAATCTTCACTGTTAAATGCCTCTTTTACTATTCTCAGTTCAAATTCAGATATCAAGCATGTGTTATGTCTTAGTTTGTTCCTTTTCATCACTAGATCATCCTTATCTCCTATAATCTGACTTGGTGCATGATGTCTTCTGACATACTTGGCTAATACAGGCTCGGTAGGCTCTATATGATCTTCTTCATCACTCAGTAACTGGATATTCTCTTCATTTTCTTCAATAGTCTTCTCGGTAGGACTTCTCGGTTGAACATAGACAAATTCATCATAGTCTTCTGGTTCCTTGGAATTTCCTTCATCATTTCTTTCTGCAAATTTATCAATTTTCACATTTGCAATTTCTACTATTTTGTTAGATGATTTGATCAGACATTTAAATGCTTTGCTTCTAGAAGAGTAACATAGAAACATTCCTTCCTCATTTTTCTAATCAAACTTGCCATTTCTATCATCTTTATGAACATAGCATCTACTTCCAAAGATTTTAAAATAACTAACATTAGGTTTCTTATCATACTAGATTTCATATGTTGTCTTCAAAGTACCTTTCTTCAATTGAACTCAGTTCAAGGTGTAAACAGATGTGCTTATTGCTTCTCTCCAAAATGTTTGTGGCACCTTCTTTTCAATCATCAGTGTTCTAGCACAATCCACAATAGATCTGTTTCTTCTTTTAGCTATTCCATTCTGTTGTGGAGTTCTCGGTGCAGAGACTTATCTTTTAATATCATGATCATTGCAAAATAAGTTGAACTCATCAGATGTGAACTCTCCTCCTCTATCTGATCTAAGACATTTCAGTTGTCTTCCTGTTTCATTTTCAACTCTTGCCTTATACCATTTAAACATTTGAAAAGCTTCTGATTTTTCTTATAAAAACATTATTGACATCATCCTTGAATAGTCATCCACAAATAATATGAAATATTTATCACCATAATAACTTTGAACTTTCATAGGACCACAAAGATCAGTGTGCACTAGATCTAAAAATCCCTTAGAAGTGTAGGACTTACTTGTAAAGCTTGATCTTGTCATCTTACCCATCTGGCATCCTTGGCACATAGCATTCTCAGGTTTTTCAAGACTCAGTAGACCTCTTACTCTATGCTTCTTACTTATTTTGATTAGATTATCAAAATTGACATGAGAAAACCTTTTATGCCATAACCAGGTATCATCAATCTTTGCATGCAAACACTTATTCTGAGTTGAGTCAAGGTGAAATGTATTACCTTTTGTTTGAGTCCCGATAGTAGCTAACTTTCCATTTTTGTCATGAACATTGACAACTCCTTTCTGAAATTCTATTTGGTAACCTATGTTGGTTAGCTGTGCTACACTCAACAAATTGTATTTCAAACCTTCAACCCAATAAACATCATTTCATCTTGCATTATCAAGAAGTGTTATAGATCCTTTACCTCTTACCGGACATGGTGCATCATTACCAAATCTAACATAGCCTCCATCATAATCTTCTAATATAACAAACTTGTGTTTATCTCCTGTCATATGATGTGAGCATCCACTATCTATAATCCAAGAATCATTAGTGTTTATGTGAGATATTAGGGCTTTTTCTTCATACCTTTATTCATCTGAGCCATCCTTGATAGCCACATAAACTACTTCCTCTGTATCAGTCTCATTTGTTTTATCATCGTTAGATTCCTCATCAGCTATTAAGCATGTCTTTCTATCTCTTCTTCTAAAGTCTTGGTATCCTCTGTAATGATTATCTTTCTGTCTATTATCTCGGTAATCTCTTCTTTCAGTAAAATCTTTGTCAGGATAGTTAGAAGCCATATGTCCTATCTTATCACAATTGAAACATTTCAAAGGTAGTTTTCCTTTATACTTACCTTTGCCTCTCGGTAACCTTTTGGCTAATAGTGCTTCAAACTCTTATTGCTTTCTGATTCTTCATATAGTTTGTGTACTTCTTCCATGTTCTTCTGATATCTTTCACTTGCTCCACTATGATCTCCTTCAGAGTACTTATATTTTCTTTCATTGTAATCATTAGATTCATCAAGATGAAAAGAACTAAATGTAGATTCAACTTTATTTACCAAAGATCCACTGTTATCAAAATTACTTAACTCAAATGCATGTAGCTTACCAATAGTAGCATCTAAAGAAACTGGCATATTAGGTACAGACCTCAATTCATTGATTGCAGAGACTCGGATTGCATAAGCTGGTAGAAGGGTTCTCAACAACTTACTTGTTATATCCTTTTCTTCAATAGTTCCACCTGCTCCTTTGATTTGATTGACAATTTCCTTTAGTCTTGTACTGTACTGAGTTATGTTCTCACCTTCATTCATCCTCACAGATTCAAGTTGTTCGCCCAGACTGTCTACTTTTTCTCTTTGAACATGTTCATCTCCTCCATATACTGATATGAGCTTATCCCACATTGTATTTGCATCATTGCAGCCTTCTAGATCATTAAACTCTGAATCAGTTAATGCAGATGTTATTTTAATCATTGCTTGAATATGTTCTTGCTTTGCCCTTATCTCTTCCATAGTCAATGGATAGGTGCTCGGTGCAACAAAATCATTCTCCAAATAGTATACAGCATATTCTCCAACTCCTGATAGATGTAGCTTCATCCTTTTCTGCCATGTAGAGAAACTTGACTTGTTCAGCTTTGGTGCATCCCTCTTATACATCTTTGGATCTTTAACTCAAGTGCCTTTAAACTTTCCTTCCGAAGTCCAAAGCTCTGATACGAATTGATAGTTCTGATACTTAATATAAGTACAGATCCAATAGCCAACAAGATGAGAGGGGGGGGTGAATCATACAAACTTAATCATCCATAAAAACATCAGATTCAACCTCGGTAACATATATATCAATAATATAACCAAAATTGTTAAACATGCAAACTCAAAAGCATATGAACAATATAAACCTCATAACACCAGATTTAACGTGGAAACCCAAATAGGGAAAAACCATTGTGGGATTTCGGACCCACTAAGAAATATACTCTTCTAGAGTACGCTCGGTTAAAAGCAAATCCTGTTAAAGATTACAAACACATTGCTAGATGTGACCCGGTTAAGGGATTTCCCTCAAGTCTATTAGGATCTTCACTTTGTTAGAAGTGACCTTGTTAAAGGATTTCAAACACTCAATCAGAATGTCACCTTGCTAGAGGGTTTACATATAAGACTGTTAAGTCCACTCGGTTAAGAGATTTTTTGTCACTTTCACAAAATAACAGTAATAAAATCTATCTGCAACTTCACATCTAAAATGCTAAAGCAGATTCTTATTTGTTCAATACAATCTAGACATAGAACTAATCTTGTCTATCTGCTGGGCTTCTATACTCTATTATTCTAATAGGACTTCAAGCTTCTGTGCTCGGTAATCACTATGTAGCATCCTTGTGTATACACTTGCCCAAATACATTGTTCATCAACAGTTTCCTATTTATAAACAATTATGTAACCACTTAATCTCCTTGATCACATTCCCCATGATCAATCATAGCCATTAGATCTTCAATCTTGTCCAGGTTCAATGCATCTTTTGATCTGAAAATGTTTTACCCCACCTTGGAACTTGCATACTAGTCTTGGAACTTGTGCCAGGGTATTGTGGTTCAATCTGAGCTGTAGATCTTCATGCCGACTTTTCATTGCCTTAGATTCATTAACAAACTTCTTCTACGGCTTACCAATCATTTAATCCACTCCAGCTCATCAGCTTCCTTCATTAAATATTGTATGTAAACATTTAATGCATTCTGTTATAGCTCAGTAACAACTCGGTGAATACTAAACTTCACTCGGTGGACATTCCGCCTTTATTAACCGATAGTGATAACCTTAGGGTTTACCGACTAGGTTCCTTAGGGTTTACCAACTAGGTTCTTTGGTTGATAACATAGTATAGTATTAACCTTCACAATTTACAACATATGTATGATGTTAAAACAATCTAAAACATCATGATCTCATCATGTCTGACTCGGTAGTAGTTGCCCATTGAATACCTTATTCAT
Organism: Cryptomeria japonica; assembly: GCF_030272615.1. Taxonomy (NCBI): domain Eukaryota; kingdom Viridiplantae; phylum Streptophyta; class Pinopsida; order Cupressales; family Cupressaceae; genus Cryptomeria; species Cryptomeria japonica. The sequence continues at coordinate 379,367,954 of NC_081411.1, read as the reverse complement.
CCCCTTATTCATCATATTCTTTCCGGTGTCTTTTACCGACATCTTTATAATCTTCATATCATACTTCTCAAGATATGGCAACATCATACTGAATTAGAAAATCAATTTTTTGACATCAATGACAAAATAATAATATGAAGACAGTAAAACATATGTAATCAGTTATATCCATAATCATCAACAACCTTCTCAATATCCTTATGAAATGCCAACAATCTTTCATTGTCTATTATAATGCAATATTGCCAACAAATTTGAAGTCTATTGCATATTAACTTTCAACTGAGATTCATGAAAGATTCCCTCGAGAAGAAATACTTGAAGTCATGGGTTGTGTGTATCCTTAATTTTGGCATTCAATTGGAGATAATCCAAATGACGCAAAGGTGTTTCATAAAAAACTAGAGGAATTGATACTAACATTTTCAAAAGATGCATATTGCAATGGACAGCTAATAGAAGGAATTTTAAATTCAGATCATCTTAAAAAACAATGTAAATGCTTTGCATTGTCTATGAAACATTAGTTGGTTGACTTGGAGAATCCATTTGAACCTGGATCAATCACAAGGCTTTGGAAAAGGATAGATCAAAGTGAAGTATTGCGTATTGCAATACCAAAATATTTGAAACTTGTTGATTTGTGTCAAACAATGATATTGGAGTCGATGGAAGATGAGAGAGTTTTTAGTGTATTAGGGCTTTTGAAATAAAAGATCAAAAACAAATTAGACAAAAATTTGGAAACTTGCTTGAGGTTGTTGATAACTTAGTATAATGTTAGAGATTTTCCATATGATAGGGCAATAGCAATATGGAATTCCATGCGTGAAAGATGAGGGTTGTGCAACACTTTAAAAGTTGGTGGTGCTACTGCTAGTGCTGAGACAAATGATGGATCACAGACTTAGAGTCAGTATGAAGACGGAGAAATTTTTTAATACCCGACTCAGAATGAAGATGAACCTGTTAGTACTAGTCAGTTTCTGGATCTTGAGTCCATTTAGGATATAGAAGCCTTGGACTGAGTCAGTGAAGTGAATTAGTAGTCAGTTTATCGGTATTTATACTACAGTTCTTTTGTCATATTACAATTTGCAATACTATAGTTGTCATTGATGATTTTTGATATTGTATTCCTTGAATTTGTCAATCAGAACATATACTTATTTCATATTTTTAATTGTGGATTTGAATTATTAGTAAACAATTAGAATTTATTTTTTGAATTATTAGTGAATTGGTTCCACATTATGTTGAACATGAAATACAACAATTTGTGTCACAAGATCCATAAAATTATTCATATTGTATAGCTGTTAGAACCTTTCTATTGTTCTACATTAAATGCTTAACATGATGTTCATGGAGATTAGGGTTTTGTGTTTGTTTTTGTCTTAGTTGGCTAGTAAACCGAAGTTGTCGTGCATTGAAAATTTGAGTTGTCCTCTCTTTATTTGTCCATGTCAATGTCAAGTGTGGTCAAATGGTTGGTCAGACAATGAGACATGTTTAATGTTTCATCTCTAACTCGCAGATAAATTTCATGTTTAACAATTTAAGTGGTGAGTTAGCAAGTGTTGGTTTGGGTTTAAATCGCAAGGTCTCTAGTTTTTTGGGTGTTAGCATTTTATGTTAGTGAGCTAGAGATTGTTAATGAAATTGCTTTGGTCATGAGGTCTCTAATTGGTTTGATGCCATGCATTATAGCTGCGAGAGTTAGCGAGTAAGTCATTAATGGTCTATGTGCCACTGCTCACGCCTGTTTATGAAGGTAATTAACATAAAACATCAATTTTTGTTGGTACTTGCTGGGTCGCTACGGTCAAGAGATAAATAGTTTGAGATTTTATGGTTATCGCTAGCTTGCAGGTCCTTTATCATCAAGTCAGTTTAAGTCACAAGCTTGCAAGTACTGGTAGATTTTAGTTATCACTACCTCGCAAGATGTTTTGCACTTGACCATTTTATGTTGTGAGGTTGCGACTAGGTGTGATTTTATGTTATCGCAAGGTTGCGAGGTGTTTGCAGTTAAGTCATTTTAATTTGTGATCATGCGATGTGGTTGGTATCACAGCTTAGTTGGTTTCATCACTTGCTTGTAGGTTTTGAAGTTGTTTAGCATTTTATGTTGTGATTTGGTGACAGGTAAGTTTTGGTCTGATTTTATGGTCATCACATGCTCGCGGGTTTGTAAGTCTTAAGTCAAAAAGTGTTGTGAGCATGCGATGGCAGTTAAGTGTCTTGTTGTCGCGAGATTGCAAGGGTTTAAGTCAAGTTAAGTTTTGAGTTACGAGCTTGCAATGAAATAATTCATTTTGTTAGATTTGAAGTGGTTACCAGCTCACAAGTAAAGAAAGAATATTACAAATGTTGTTGAGAGGTTGCAACTAAAGGGCTTGATGAAGATCAACAGTTGTCACTCACTCGCAAGATTCTTTGAGGATTCGTAAAAGGGGTTGCAAGTTTGCGATTAAGAGGATTTGGTAGCATTGTCGCTAACTTGTCGGTTACTTTGCAAATTGTTATAACTGATTGTGAGTGTGCGATTAAAGATGGGGATTGACACATGGACTTGTTTTCTGGGTTCTGTAAAAGTTTTGAATGGCAATTGCCAATCAAATAGAAGGGCATGAATTCAAATTTTGCTCGAGTACTTCATCTTTGAATTAATGCCACAATAGCTAGTTAATGCAAGTGTGGCAATTAATGAGACTTGAGAGAAGTGGTGGTGCCCAAATACCATAAATTGCATGATCGAGCCGAGATTTTGTATAATTGCATTAATGAATTCTATCTTCTATGTAATCTAGTGAATTGAGCTTTGCAACAACGTTGGAGAATTCGGAGTGTTGGGTGTAGGAAAATTTTAGAAAATTGGTTAAGTTTTTCTCCTGCAGCTAAAATGAGTAAGGTGATGAGTGGAATTGGAGGTTCCAAGCCCAAGCCCATGACAAATGGAGGTTCCAATCCCAAGGCCACTGAGGAAAAGAAGGATAAGAAATACTAAGAAGAATTTGTAGATTTATTGCCAGGGACTTTCATTGCTTTGAATAAAAATGATTTGGCATGGAAATATTTATGGAGCCAATGCAGAATCCCGACCATGCTTCATATGACTGGTACTACTCTGTTTCATTATTTCTAGAATAATAGGGTTAAGGGTGTCCTGATGTCAAACCCTTGGGATTTAAATATGGCAAAGTTAATTGTGCCAGATGTGTATGTTGATATGGATTTGACTAAAGAGTTGGCCAAATTCTATTGCCCAGTATCTACGATAATCAGAAGAAAGAACCAGTCTTCCCTAGTTTTAATTAACATAGCTATCTTTGTTGAAGCTTTCCAGGTTATTGGTGTTGCATGTACAAATATAGATTTGGAGTGGATTGTAGAGGATTATGACAAATACAAAGGTATTATCAAGAAGCATGCAATGCCTAGATACATGCCTAGGGTGAATAGGAAACCGATTATAATTCCAGATAGTATCGAACCACCATTTGACATCACACCTTTCCACCATTATATACATTGTACAATCTATGGATTATGCAGAGTGTTGGGTTTTGATGGAGATTCAATAGTGTCAAGTGAATTACTGATGATGGCTATGGACATTCAACACCCAGATGTTAACAAAGATTATGATTATGTGGGCTATGTGGTTGAACACATTCATAATGCTCTAGTTGAAATTCAGAGTGGTGCACCCAACCCTACATTCAAGCATTATTCATTGTTGATGCATTTAATCTTCTTCTATAATGTTGAGTTCATGGATAAATAATTGGAGCTTTTCAAAGAATAATTGGGTGTCTTAATGCCAATACAAAGATGGACCCAGGTTTGGGATAGTAGTTCTCCCCATTCTTCCTTCCTTTTCTTTGAAAACTGGATTGTTTTGCCAATTATGGAAATAATAGGAATAAATAGGGAAATATTGTCAATTAATGTTAGGAGAGTTTTGAGACCTTACCAGTATGTTCCAAACTGGTCTATTTCACATAACTAGGGGGACTTTTTCTTTTTTAATAACTTTACTATGATTAGAGTCTATGGGTGTCCTTATCCTCCCCATATTTTACCAAAATTTGTTCCAATTAGGATTGCTTTTATGGAGTTTATTTGGCAATTGACCCTAGTTGAAAAAGAATACCTTGAGAAACATAGGAAGGGTTCTCTTCTTCCTAGGCTTTGGGTTGTGTCTGATTTTACCATTGGTATGAGTTCCTTTGATGAAGTAAACAATTTACTTAAACAGTATAGGTTGGTTAATGTTGTGTCTAGATTCTATGATCTTGAACAATTTATTAAACTTGCATTGCCAAAAATGACACCTTGGGCCACAATAAAGGACCATGAGCCATTGGATGATGAAGATGTGGTTAGAAATTTGCTGAGAAAAGAGGAAGTACAAGAAAGGAGAAGAAAATGGAAAAAATTGATGAGAGTTGAAGTAGAATTGAAGGTTGTTGACCCTAGTTTCTCATGTTTTTGCCCTGATAACCCATACCTGGAGAGGATTAATAGAATGTTGAGTTTATATGAAACTCTAATGGAACAAATGCCCCAAATTCTAGAAGTGGTTGCTCATCAACAAGACCCCCAAGATGTAAAATCTTCACATGGCAAGAGGCCACTTAGTGTGTATGCTGATGATGTAGAGAGTGGGGATGACGTTCAATCTACCCGACTACCACCTACAAAGAAACAAAAAACCAAAGAGGTCGGTGCAATTGTGAGGAGAGACCCTACTAGAGAAATTGTTATAGAACAAGGACACTACTTTCATCAAATAAGGACACATCTTAGAGAAGCAGGGCAAAATGAAGAACAGGGAGAAACAAACGAAGCCCTTGCTCAAGGCTTTGGTGAGCATGTGATGTTGTCAAATGAGTTCATGAAATATGATGACTTTATTAAGTTAGATGAATTTAAAAGTTTTTTTACAAGGTTGAAACAAAATCAATTAAGACAAAATTTGATCATAGAGGAAGGAAATGTAGAAAAGAAAGAGGAGATCGTCAAGGAACTACAGGAATATGATCCTGACAGGGAGAAAATATATGTGGAATAGGCAAGATAGTTGATTAAGAGTACTAGTATGATTATGATGCCTGACTGGGATATCTAGGCTATTTTTATTATTGATCAGATTAGGAAGCAAGAGGACCCAATGTTTAAAACTGAATTTAAAATTGGAGATGTAATAATGAGGACCAGGATTTAATCCTAAGTCAAAGACACTTGCTGCTTGGTCTTTGGCCCCTTCCACTAAAAAGCCCCACCTTCTAAATATCCAAGTAGAAAAGAAAGCTGACAGAATGGTTTGGAATTTGTATAACATAATTGACATGGAGATTGCCTCATTTTTTACTCAAGTTTCTTTCATGAATTTATCAAAAACAGAGGATTTGTCGAGAAGATACATAGAAACATATAGCCAATTGATTGCATTATCTAAAAAATATGAAGAGACACTGATGAAGAAGGGTGCTCTAGAGGAAGAGTTAGTGGAGTTGAAAGAAAAAATTGCAAATGAGCCCCCTCCAATACAGATTACAGAACAAGTACAAGAAATACCAGCTTATGTGTCAGCAAAAATGGAGGAATACACAGAGAAAATTGAAAAGCTTGAAAAGGAACAAAATGTCAAGGCTATCTCTATTGTGTTAGGAATTCTGAAACATGGGATTAATGTATTGAAAGGAAAATTGATGGTAGTGCATGATTTGCACATTTCTTTGAAAGAGGCAAGTAAAACATCCTTTAAGGGTGTCGCTTTTCTTGGACCTTTGTTCACTGTTTGGTCAGGGAGAAGCAGATTAATGGATAAGCTAGATACTGCAATGATGTATAGTGATGAGTTCCCTCCCAAGATCAATGATACTAAAGACATGGTGGAGGTAATGAATGCAGCTTATGCATTTTTCACAGGGAAGGATGTGCTTATAAATGAAAAATTGCAGACATTTGGGGAAGGTTATAGTAAATTGTTGCCTTCAATTTATGGTAGTAATGGAGATTTGAAATCAGTTTCTAATTGGACCAACGAATTTGATTTGATTTTAGAGGAAGAAGAAATAATCAAGAATATAGATGAACAAGTTGGTGTTGATTTCCTTAATGGTATGCTTGATTCACTATTCAAGGTTGAGGTTGACCATGCAAAGTTTATTATTGAGGTCAAGGCAGTTATAGATGCCAGATGGATAGATTCAGTTGCAAAGTGGGAAGAGGTAAAGGCATTCAGTTGGCCAACATACAAAGATGTGGATAGGTGGCAAGCCATGCTAAAGAAAAAGAAGAAATGTCAGGTTGCTACACAAGATTCCTCAAAGTAATTCTAAGCTTGTTGAATCCTCATCTTATAAAAGAATTCCAAGATTAATTTGAGAGGGATGACCACTTTTTTTTTTGATCAGTAGAGAGGGATGGCCAGTTGGCCACTTTTATTGATGTTGAAAACTCTGATATAGTTATAATAGTTCAACTATTCAATAATTTGATAAGTGCATAGTTGAATCACATTTTGAATTTACTTTTTGATATCATTATGAATATAATATCAATATCATTTGTAGTTTGAGATCTCCACATAATTGTCTTTGTGTTGAATTTATGTTTTCACTATGAATTGAATGGTCAAGGGTTTTTCAATTTATGTGTCTGCAAGGTAGATTATGGAATTGTTCTAGGATTTCTTTTAAGGAAAGAATTAAAGTTCTTGGGGCAGTTTCGGTGAAATCATTTTTTTAAATACAAATCCGATGATTATATCATTTGTATGAATCTGGGTTATGTATGTAATGGCATATTCATTCTTGTTTATCTGCAAATGAATCTTATTGAAGTTTATTATCAGGTTGTCTTTGAATTGTAAGTGACTCTATCCCCTAGGATAAGGCACTGGTTTTGTTGTCTTGATGTTGTCTTGGTGAAGTGACCTTCCAATGTTAATAGTTGATTCATTTTGGGTGAATATTTTTTCTTGTTTGCCTTTGATTATGAAAGCATGATTTGTCTATAACATCTATCATGGAATTGGATCCTCAAAATATATTCCCTTTAATTGAGTTGCATGCATGTTTTACTAATTATGTTGTATTCCTATGATTATCTATTTGTGGTGTTTGATACTTTCATTCTTAATATACTCTTATGATTTTATATTCTATGGATGTTTAATATTTATGTAATATATATGGAGGTGTTCTATGACTATCATGTCCATGTTTTCCCTCCTCCATAAAGTTGGCATTTCCTCATACCTATAATCAACATGTATCTCGACCTTTGTATCCATATATATATATATATATATATATATATATATATATATATATATATATATATATATATATATATATATATATATATATATATATATATATATATATATATATATATATATATATATATATATATATATATATATATATATATATATATATATATATATATATATATATATATATATATATATATCATAGTGAACATTCAAGATTTCCTATATCTTATCCGTCGATATGTTTGGCAAGTTTTATGGGACCTCAAAACCCTCTTCCCATAAGTAATCCACCCACCAATTACAATGAGGTGAATCCTTAATATAATTTCAGAGTCCATACTAACAGAAATTTTGCATTCCTGGGCATAATAGGAAGCATTAAATGAAAAATTACATACACCATAACAATGCAACAAATGAAAAAACTCATGATTATGTTCATTTGAAAGAGATAGAATTATACATCGAAGAGAAATAGATCAAAATTTAATATCTATTGAATAAAATTACTACTTCCATCACAAAATAAATTTATATATAACTCCTTCAAGAACCTGCACAAAGCTTGACACTAAATGCTTTTTATTTTCTTTGTAAATGACTATACAACTTGCTCCCTTCACCTAGAGTCTAGAATCACTACTAGAACAAGAAAAGGAACCCCAAAGGCACCAGAATTTTGGAACCCTTAGGAGATCCCCCTAAAAGGAACCCTTCCAATGGCCTTGATTTCCCTTTTTTTAGAAGAAAAGGGAGCAACAAGCTTCAAGCCAAGAGACACATATCAACAAAATATTTACTCTCAGCAATTAGGCCTAAAAGGCCAACCGCCATATGCAAAATTCTCTTATAAAAATATTTTTTATCCATGCACTAGCCATGAATTAAAATTTTCAATTGAAAATTTGTAGAAGCAAAACTGCTTGAGCCATGCCATTATCACCTTGGTGCCTTCGGATGGAATGTGAGATGTTACATTCTGTCCAATAGATTATTTCCCTTCTCGGAAGGGATACTAGGACCTAGCAAGAAGTAAAGTCACCCCTAAAAATTAAAATAAAGGAGGAGCTTCAGCCTTCATGCCCAAGAATAGAGAAAATGGAAAGAGGAGCTCGAGCCTTCATGCCCAAGATAAGGGAAAGTGGAAAGAGGAGCTTTAGGGTAAATGTAATATATTGGGGAGGGGTCACAGCTTCCATGTCATCACAAAGATGATTAGCTGCCACTCCCCACCTAAAAAAATCCTTCTTTCATTCCTCTATGGGCTCCTTCTTCAAACCCCCTTCCATCATGTGGCAGAGTAGAAGTAGAGGATGTGCCATGCGTCACCTTTCTTGATAAGAAAAGGCTTTCACACCCCCTCTGGAAATCCTTCTCACTTTCACAACCCCTTTGACAATAAACAAACTCACACAAGAGGAAAAAAAAACACCCATCCAGTATCACAGAGGACACAACAACTCCATGCACGATCCTGCTCAAACATCATCTTCCTTTCTAAGAAAAAACCACTCTCACAAAATGAAAAAGGTTTTTTTCCTCTTCTACCAATTAAGTCACCACTCCATTGTATTTATAACTTTTTAACACTTCATCTGGTGATACTCATTCACATGAAAAATCATAATTTTGGTGTTTTTCAACATGACTCTAGACTCTAGAAGTCATGCCTATCAAATCCACTACATCCTGCTAAGGCTCATCTTTTTAGAATGATTTTGTTCTGATTTTATTCCTCTTTGATTGGACAAATTCTGCTTCAGAATCCCTAACAACAAGCAACTTGAGCTCTGATTTCTTAGAGAAATTTGTGATCTCCAATCTCTAACTCAGAAGCTATCCAATCCTTTTATGCCTCTGAAACCATCATCCTCGCTTGTCTAATCAACCTCGACTCAGGAGAAACCTTCAAACTAGTCCCTTAGGAATGAGTTGGCATCCAAGCCTTAAACATTCCTCGTACATATTAGCTTGCCACCATAGTTATCGCTAGCTCTCATGTTTGTTTAATGTTAGAATTTTTAGGTCGTGAGCTAGCGACTAGACAGTTTGTGGTTAAGTTTTATGGTTATCGCGAGCTCGCGAAGTTAAATGTCTGAAGACCTGATAAAGTCACGAGCTTGTGAGTGAAGTGCTAGTAGTTAAGAGATAAAAAAATTGATGTTGGTGAGTATGTGACAAGGGTTAAAGTTACCACTATCTCCAAGTCGCTGTGGTGACAAGGACTTAACATTTTGTGGTTGAGAATTGGTGAGTGGCAGTTTAGTTTCCCTCAGTTGCTAGATCTCAAGGTTATGAAGGCTTAGCATTTTCAGCTTGCGAGTTGGACATAGAGTCGTAAGGGCTTGTTGCTGGGTCATGAGATTTTCTAATGGGCAGTCTTTCAGGAAGAGAGTTGACGACTGTGTGCCACATGTTTTAATGACTTGACAGGGACTGTTGAGGTGCCAATATATTCTTTTTACGTTTTGGAAAAAGGTTGAAATTGCCAATATATTGTTTTTATGGTTTGAAAATATCTTGAAATCACCAATATTTTTTTTTATGGTTTGAAAATAGCTTGAAATCGCCAATATTTTATTTTTATGGTTTGAAAATAGGTTGAAATCGCCAATATTGTTTTTTAATGGTTTGAAAATAGGTTGAAATCGCCAATGCAAATATTTTTCTGGTTTTAAAAAAATTACAATTTGCCCATGCAAATATTTTTTTGGTTTTAAAAATATTACAATTTGCCAGGATTTTTCACAAAATTTGAGCGATCATGAATGATTTGCCAATGGAGATTATTATTTTTTCTCCGTAAACCGCAAAATTTTGCTAGTAAAATTAAAATTTTCCTTGGGAATTATACAACTTTCGCTAGGTTTTTACACCTTGTCTGAGGGGGGGGGGGGGGTTCTTAAAGTTTTCCCTAGTGTTAGGGGTTAGTTTTAATTGGTTTTAGCATTAGAATGACAAACCTTGTGGTTTAGGTTTTGGAACCCTATTTTTTTTGACAAAGTTTAGTCTTTCTTAAATAATAAGTTAATTCCCCTAGTCTTGTCATCACCAAGCTTTTGTATTCAACTAGAAAAAAAAAATTCTTCTCTAAGACTTCACTCAGTATTTTCTAAGTTATCTACAAACATTGGATTAAGAAGAATGGTTTATTTAATCATTGTTGTTGAAGTTCATTAATGAAAGACATGAAGGATAAAACAACTAGTAATAACGTAGACCCACCTTGGTTTGGCAAAACCAAAAGTGAAGGGAAGATAGATCAAATTGATCACTCCACTAGTTGGCTAAAATCAATTACTGATCCTGATTATAGGGATTGGCATATCTTTAGGGATCATCAAACCAGTGATTTTAAGCTCCAACATTAGGTACGTTCTATAAATAAAATATACTCATTTTTCTAGCTTCCTATTATCAAACCAATGATTTTAAGCTCCAACATTAGGTACGTTCCATAAACAAAATTTACATCATGAATTAATTATGTAATGGCATAAAAATTAAAAACATCATGAATTAATTATGTAACCATATATGTCAAATATAATTCTATCAAGAAATCAATATCAAATAGATAATATAATCGCATAACTCATACATTTCAATGTCGTTGATCTTCGCCTTCATCCAACTCTTTGTTTGTATCATCCAATCCAGATTCGACATTGTAAAGATTGGTCATATCATCATCATCGCCATTGATATCAGTTTTGATAATGTCATCATCCACATGGATATCATCTTCATGAAAATTAACTCCTATATCATCATGATCTAGTTCCTCTTCCTCAACATATTCGTTAGGTACATCGTCAACTAATTGTTCATCCTGATCATCATCTACATCATCTTATAGTTCTTCAGTATCTTCTTCTTCTACCACATTATACTTTACCGACCTTCCTCTTAGATCATGTCTAACAACAAATGACCAACCTAGTTTACTTGGAACCTCTGAGTAAAATACCTTCTCACATTGGCCTGGAAGAACATAGGGGTCATTTCTAGCTTGCTCGAATGACCTTCTATTAACCATGATAAATCCATTATCATGTTCAATAACAGTTCTCTCAGGATCATTTTCATTCAATTGTAGCCTGTACCATTGGATGATGAACATAACTAACTTGAAGGACTTGAAGTCACAGTCAAGTATATCATCCAAAATCCCATAGTATCGATTTTCTGAGACTTTTGGATGTATGTCGCTTCTAGATGAAACATTAGTCACTTGAAAGACTGTAGTTATCCCAGAATCACAAGTTTTTTTCATGTCATCCAACTTTTTGATTCAAAATTTATGACCATTGCATCACATAGCCTTGTGCTGTTTCACTTGCAATATGTCAAACATATAAAAATTATTGCATCGTTAGTTAATAAACATAAATATTCTTGGCCGAATGTATGCAAAGAAAAAAAACTCAACAAATATATACATCAATATAATTGAAAATAATTAAAAAATATGGGCGATTAATATATATATATATATTTATACGTACCTATTTATCTCTTAAACCATATGCTAAATCAATTTCCCTTGCTGTAACATTGGAATCTCCATTACGCCAATGAAGCCACACCTTCCCATGTTAATGCGCGACCAGATTGTTGGCATCATTCAGTCCATACCATCATCCAATCAAGATTGTTTGCAATGTACAAATGTAGTGGATCCCACTCTCGACCAACTATATGAAAAAAAAATTAAATTCACAAATGACGTATAATTAGTTAATTACCATGGTATATGACCTTAATATATAATTGATGTACCTAGAAACCTAACATCCCACTACCTTATATGACCTTAATCTATAATTGATGTACCTGAAAACCATAATTTATAAATGATACATCATGTACATATTGGGATAACTAACCCTATCTAATAAATCACAGTTGTACGCTAATATCATTTTAACAATGTTGAATACAAAGCAAGAGGCACTTATTGGGATAGCTGATAAAGGCAGAATAGCAATCCAACCTAACACCGATGAAATAAACTATCTCAATATCATTGTGTAATGCTCACCAAAATGTAATGGTGGGTGAAAAATGTGTGAATGAGAGATAAAGAGGAAAGATACCCTTTCCCTCTAAGGAAAGATGAGATTTTCACTACAGATTTCCCTTCTAACACTTTTTACGCATTGCATTGGAAAAGTTGGGGGGGGTAATTCACTAGATTCAACCTCCAAAGAAGAAGATAGAATTCTTAAGTTAATCCCCTCTTCTACTAGGAATAGAAAGGAATTGATTGAATTATGTATAGAGACTAAGTGCAAAAGTGACAAAGAACTTCTTATAACTTGAGATCAAAGCATGGGATGAAGTTGTGCATCTAGATCTGGCAGTACTAAATCGAGAAGCCGCCCTGCGAATTTGAGGAAAAGTTGCCAAGACCGTGGTGAAAGTTTACACGGTCCTCTGAAAAATCCATGAAACAAAAAGGGTTTTTCCACCTCTGCAAATGAAGTCCATATCCAAAAGTATAGCTATGCACCTGCAACCTACATACAAAAAAGAGAGGAAAAGGGGTTGGGATTAGGGGTTTGCCTTTAGGTCAAACCCGAGTTTTGGAATTAACCAAGTAATGAAAGAAAGTACTTGCAAGTAAATGTAAATGGAAGACTGAAATGTAAATCACCTCAAGGGAGGTTGTGTTAGAAATGTTGATAGAAATGCTTGTATGAAGTTGAATGTTGAAATGAATCTCTTCTTCAATGGTTGAATCCTTGACTTGAATGCAACACCTAGCCTTGAAGGGAGACTTGAGATGCTCAATGCTTGAAAGGGATGCTTGAATGCTTGAATGCTCTTGAACGCTTGATCGTCAATTCTCACCTTATTGAACTTATTCCCTTTTCTTCTTCTCCTCCAAATAAGAGGGAAAATGCAACTTTTATACTTGTCAATTAGGGTTTATAAAACTGATTTTCATCACAGGCCGACATCGGGGACGTTTCCTGCTCACTGCACAACCTTCAATGCAGACTTAGGAAGGGTCCTACCCCAAAATAGGGTAGGGACAAGGGCTTCATGCCTCTACCTTGCCCTTTTCTCTATGGAAGAGTGCAGATAGGGTGGTGTGGAGGGCAAGGGAGAAGCAGTTTTCAGGGTTTGAGCAGTCTTCGGTCTCCGATCAGGCTAGGGGATTCGATTTCGCATGCATGAGGACCCTAATGTGGTCAAAAATTGCTAGGGTCACAATTTTATGATACTACACACTGTATCAGAATAGCTCTGCCAAACAGGAGAAAAGGAAAATAAATGCAAAATCTCTATCTCTATAGCTAATGAGGTAAAAATCATAAATTATTTGTGCTCCGATTGTGTAAATTATCTCGATAGAGAATGAATTAAAAAAAGTTGGGAAATCTATCCTGATCACTAATTCATAAGTACAATATTAGCATCGGGATAACTTATGGAAATAAGTGAAATCAAAGATGAAATATTCATCGGAGTAACCAAAGAAGTTGGGAATGCAATTCTGAGAGATGTTGATGGTTAAACTAATACTGATAGGCATTATCTATAGGGTCTTCGACATAATTAACCCAAAGGTGGGAATCAAATGAGTAATGCCTCATTGGTGTAACTTTCACCGAAGTGACACGAGAAGGGAAGATAGTTATGGTATACATCAGAACATCGCCATATTTATCCGCAATGATAACTCTATCAAAATGACGCCAAATTTGGAGGCATCAACAAAAGTGGGTTATGTCGATAGCACACGTCAACAAAAGCAATTCAAAAGTTGAAAAGGTTGTTGTATTGAATAGAAGGTCCAAACATTTATTGTGCATGAACGACATTCTCTACAAATATATTCAGAGTGATTTCATACCATAACACATTGTTTGACAGATATTGAGGGTGAAACTAGAGTAAGTTGAAAGAAGCAACAAGGGCAAGCAAGCCTACAAAACAAGTAAGTCTTCGGGATAATTCTTCTACGATTCCTTGACAAAATTGTTTGAATTGTCTATACAATGGAAATCTCTAGCAGTACTAGGAAAATACATGAGAAAGGGGAAACCAATAAGGAAAAGGGTAAGAAATGGAAAATGGAAGACACGGATGTAGAAGTACAGTAAACTAAATCAGAGGAGAGAAAATGTTAGATCCCGGAGGAAACTGAGAGGGGGGGGTGAATCAATTGTCTAATAAATTCAAAACAAAAACAACTTAATGTTTAATGCCAGTAAACCAGTCTTTTATACTAGTAGATAGTTTATTAGTTAATTGCAATACCAGTAAGGATTAATGCATGAAACAAAAAGACAAAGTCATCCACAACACATAACACCAATATTTGTATGTCGAAACCCTGTAAGGGGAAAAACCTTGGTGGGAAACCTTACCCACAATCATATGATACTACTGTAGATAGTAAGTGTATACAAATGGGGTTTGCACATGCAGAAAGGCCAAGTGCCTAGAGCTCACTGCTCAAACACAAAATAGGAGTCACACTGACTACGATTGGATGGTTAAATCCAATAAGGATGTACTACTCAAAATAGCATCTTCATATGCTAGATTCAGTATCGGTGTAGTTCTGATATGCTTTCACCAAAGCCTTGCTTCACCTTTAAATTATGTCTATGTGTATAGCTCTGATTATTCTCACATATACCTTCATACAATCCTTTTTCGCATTCCACATTCGATCTTACAAATAAGATCTTACATTTATATCATAACCTAGGACCAATTTTAGTAGGTCGTCTCTAAAGGATATTACAATAAAATCAATTTACAAATAAATTAATGCCCAATGCAATAACTGAGTCAACATGTCATCTTAATGCATTTACAACAATAATAAATCATCTCCATAGCATGCCATGCCGATTTGGAAAAGATAAACCTATCGATGTATAACGTGGAGCTATTTGCCGGTAACAGCAAATATGCTAATACAAATATGCCAACAAACAAATTTTAAAGACAAAGTGTCCAAATGATGTCTTTGACATAACAAAGTGTTTTCATGCCATTCCAAGTGTCGGTGATCATTATATCCTGTCGGTGTACTAGATACCGGTGACTGTGCATGAGTCATTTGCTTGTCGGTGAATGTTGTTGATTCTCCAAAGTGCCAGAGTTGATAAGGTTTAGTAGGTGTTGACATCAATGACAAAACCATACCAAAATACCAACAATCTCCCCCTTTGGCATTGATGGCAACACAAGATGGAAAAACCATCAAAGTGCCAAAACATAAATGCCAAATACCAAAAGCCAACAAAAGCCAACAATCTCCCAAAAGAGATCATAACCAGAAATCAAAATACAGATACAAAGAGTAACAATCTCTCCCCCAATGAATAATCTCTCCTCAAAAGATAATGTGTTTTTCCATATCAATCTCTCCCCCTTTGACATCAAATGCCAAAGTAAAAAAAAATTAGATACAAAATACCAACCAATTCACTATACCAACTACTCCCCCTGAGAAGTAGCTTCCTTATCAAAGCCGGAGTAAAAGATTTCTCTGTTAATTATGTTAGTTGATGACAAACATCAACTTCCCAAGTCTCTACTGGTGTAGGTATGACCCCAAGCTGATCTCTAAGATATTCAAAAGTCTCCTTAGGTAGAGGTTTAGTGAAAATATTTGTAATCTGCTCTTTGGTATTCACATAAACCATTTTAATTTTTTTTGCTTCAACATTTTCCCTTAGAAAATTCAGTTTGATAGAAACATGTTTGGTTTTAGAATGTAATACCGGATTCTTAGATATATCAATTGCTACAGTGTTATCACAATAGATAGTAATAGGTTCCTTTCATTTTACCCTTATATCTTTCAACATTTGCTTAAGTCATAATACTTGTGTATAGTTAGTTGGTGCTGCAACATATTCTGATTCAGCTATTGATAAAGATGTACAACTTTGTTTCTTACTCAACCAAGAAATTAATCTGCTTCCAAGAAAAAATGCTCCGCCGGTGGTGCTTTTTCTATCATCCACATCTCTTGCTAATTTGCATCTGTGTATGCACAAAAGTCAAAGTTTTCATCTCTAGGATACCATAAGCCAAGATTTGTAGTGCCTTGTAAGTACCGGAAAATCCTTTTTACTGTTGATTCATGATTTTCTCTAGGATTACTCTGAAATCTTGAAACAATACATATTGCATTCATAATATCAGGTCTGGTTTGTGTTATGTATAGTAAACCTCCTATCATATATTTGTACCTAGTCAGATTAACAGGTGTAGATTAATCCCTTGGTGATAATTTGTCATTTGTAGTCATAGGTGTGCTTACTGGTTTAGAGTTTTCCATCCCAAATTTCTTTAGTAACTCCTTCAAGTACTTGGATTGACTCAAGAATATACCTTTATCAGTCTGTGAAATCTGCAATCCTAAAAATAATTTTATCTCTCCAATCATAGGCATTTCAAATTCTTGTTGCATTTCAATAGAAAAGTCTTTACATAATCCATCTTCTCCTCCAAAGATTATATCATCAACAAAAACTTCTATAACCAAGATGTCATCATTAGTCACTTTATAGTATAAGTTACTATCAGCACTACCTTTAGAAAAAACAATCTTCAAAAGATACTTATCCAATCTTTCATACCAAGCTCTTGGAGCTTGCTTCAACCCATACAAAGCTTTCCTTAACCTAGAAACCATATCTTCGTTATCTATCAAAGAAAATCCATCAGGTTGCTCAATGTAAACTTCTTCAAGATCTCCATTCAAAAATGCACATTTAATATCCATTTGATATACTTTGTAGTTCTTGTGTGCTGCAAAAGCTAAGAATAATCTAACTACCTCAATTCTAGCTACCGGTACAAAGGTTTCATTATAATCAATTCCTTCTTTCTGAGAATATCCCTTACACACTAGTCTTGCTTTATTTCTGATAATTGTACCATCTTCATTAAGTTTGTTTCTAAATACCCACTTTGTGCCAATCACATTTTTGTCTTTAGGTCGGGGAACTAATGTCCATGTGTTATTTTTCTTAATTTGTTCTAATTCTTCTTCCATAGCTTTAATCCAGTGTTTATCTTCACATGCCTCATTAATTGATGATGGTTCAATTTGAGAAATAACACATACCTCTTCATCTACCAATCTTCCTCTTGTCATAACTCCTTTATACTTGTTTCCAATTATCTGATCTTCAGAGTGATTCAGTCTTACATACCAAGGTGTCTTCATTTGTTGTTGTTCCTCAGTCATTGTGGAATAGTCAGATGATATCGGTGTAACAGGATCTTCATTCTGTACTGGTGGGTTCAATGTAGGTTCATTTATTAGAATCTCTACTATCGGTTCAGAGTCTATGTACCTTGAAGCTCCTCTAAATTGTTCATCAATCTTCACATTTGTACTTTCAACAATTTTCTACAATCTTTTGTTAAAACACCTATATGTCTTGCTCTTAGATGAATAACCAAGAAATATTCCTTCATCACTTCTAGGATCAGATTTTCCAATATACTCATCTCTTCTAACATAGCATTTACTTCCAAATATTCTAAAATATTTAAGAGTAGGAGTAATACCAAACCATAGTTCATGAGGGGTCCTACTGGTTTCACCTTTGATGTGAACTTTATTGAATGTATAGACCGCTATACTTACTACCTCTCTCTAATACACATGTGGTAGATTTGCTTCTGATAACATACTTCTTGTTGCATCCAAGATAGTTCTATTTTTCCTTTCAACAACTCCATTCTATTGTGGTGTCCGGGGTGCTGATAGTTATCTTCTGATTCCATTCACTTCATAGAATGTATTAAATTCCTTAGATGTAAATTCTCCTCCTTGATCTAATCTCAGACATTTAATTTTCTTACCAGTTTCATTCTCTAACATTTCTTTGAACAGTTTGAACTTTCTAAGTGCTTCTGATTTTTCTCTGAGAAAAGTAACCCAACACATTCTAGAGTAGTCATCATTGATTAGCATGAAATATCTATCACCTTGCAAACTTTTAGTTCTAGCTGGACCACATAAATCAGTATGGATTAAGTCAAGAGCATTATTTTATTTTTATGGAATACTTTTAAAAGTAGCTCTAACTTATTTTCCAAATTGACATTCCTTACATACTGTATTGTGAGGTTTGACAATTTTAGGTAAATCCCTAACTGCCTTAGTAGTACTGATTTTTACCATGCAATCAAAATTTACATGATAGAGTCTCTTATGCCATAGCCAACTTTCATCAATATGTGCAATCAAGCATGTCTTTTCACTATTATTCAAATGAAAGATATTACCTCTAGTTTGATTACCGGTTGCAATTTCCAAACCAGTTCTATTCATGATTTTGCATTTTCCATTTTTGAATTGTAACTGAAATCCTTTTTCAACTAATTGACCAACACTCAAAAGATTATACTTTAAACCTTCAACATAGTAAACATTGTTAGTATTATGCTTACCATCAAGAGATATTGTACCTTTACCTTTGATCAAATAGGCTTTATCATCTCCAAATCTCACTAAGCCTCCATTATATTCTTGAAAGTTCAAGAATTTACTTTTATCTCTAGTCATATGATGTGAGCATCCTGAATCAATGATCCATTCATCCTTCACTTCAACTTTAGCTACTAGGGTCTGCTCTACTGGTTGAATGGTAGGTGTCAGTTGGTCTTCTATTATAGCAACAAAAAACCATCCATTGTTTGTTGGATCCTCATCAGATTCATCAGTCACTCCTTCATCAGCAAGATAACAAGATTTGTCTTTATTCTTCTTAAATTTGTATCTTTGATATTTAGGGTTAGGCTTGTATGTTCTTCTAGCTTCTTCTCTTAGTCTATCATGTCTATTAGGGCATCTAGAAGCCATATGACCAATCTTATTACAATTAAAGCATTTAAAGAGTGCTTTACCTTCATACTTACTTCCTACTGGGCCTTTAGGCATTTTTCTTGCAAATAGTGCTTCAAGTTCTACAAGTTCTTCATTTTCTCTCCTGCTTTCCTCAAGTTCTCTTGCATAAAAGGATTTCCAATCAGATTTGTCAAATGATGGTGCAGATGATGTTGATGCCTTAAAAGCTAAATCTATCTTTATAGTAGCAACAGGAGCAAATTCCTCAATTTCAAAAGCTGAGAGTTTTCCAATAAATGTATCCCTAGTTACTGATGTATTAGGCATTGTTCTTAACTCATTTATAGTAGTAACCTTCATTTTATATGTCGGTGGCAATCCTCTTAAAACTTTTGAAACAATTTTATCTTCACTTAAGGTTCCTCGACAACATTTAATACCCAAAAAAATTTCATTAACTCTTTCCATAAAAGTAGAAATCCTTTCATCTTCTTCCATTTTCAGATTTTCATACCTAACTCAGAAGCTTTCAAGTTTTGAAATTTTGACTATGGAATCTCCTTCATTTAGTGTTTCCAAATGATCACAAATAGCTTTAGCAGTTGATCTATCTGATAATCCCATGATTTGCTAATCTGTTAATATGCTCAAAAGTGCTTCTCTTGCTTTGCAATCATTTTCGTCATCTTTTCCCAAGGTAGGTGGATTAGGCTGATCGGGAGTAGGAGCAGTATAGCCATTCTTTGTAACTTCCCAGGTGTCCTTTCCAATGCAATTTAAATGTGTTTCCATTCTGATCTTCCATATGCCATAGTTGGTTCCATCAAGTTTAGGACTGTCCTTCATGAAATAGTTAGTAGACATTGGATCTCCTCAAGCTGTTAAACTTCTGCAAAAAGAGGACTATGCTCTGATACCAATTGTTAGGTCCTAGAGGCAACTGAGAGGGGGGGGGCCTAAATCAGTTGTCTAATAAATTCAAAACAAAAACAACTTAATGTTTAGTGCCGGTAAACCAGTCTTTTATACCGGTAGATAGTTTATCAATTAATTACAATACCGATAAGTATTAATGCATGAAACAAAAAGACAAAGTCATCCACAACACATAACACCAATATTTGTACGTGGAAACCTTGTAAGGGGAAAAGCCATGGTAGGAAACCTTACCCACAATCATATGATGCTACTGCAGATAGTAAGTGTATACAAATGGGGTCTGCACATGCAGAAAGGCCAAGCGCCTAGAGCTCACTGCTAAAACACAAAATAGGAGTCACGCTGACTATGATTGGATGGTTAAATCCAATAAGGATGTACTGCTCAAAATAGCATCTTCATATGCTGGATTCAGTACTAGTGTAGTTTTGATATGCTTTCACAAAAGCCTTGCTTCACCTTCAAATGATGTTTGTGTGTATAGCTCTACTTATTCTCGCATATACCTTCACACAATCCTTTTTCACATTCCACATTTGATCTTACAAATAAGATCTTACATTTATATCATAACCTAGGACCAATTTTAGTAGGTCGTCTCTAAAGGATATTACAATAAAATCTATTTACAAATAAATTAATGCCCGATGCAATAACTGATTCAACATGGCGGCTTAATGCATTTACAACAATAATAAATCATCTCCATAGTGTGACATGCTGATTTGGAAAAGATAAACCTGTCAGTGTATAACGTGGACCTATTTGTCGATAACAGCAAATATGCTAATACGAATATGCCAGTAAACAAATCTTAAAGACAAAGTGTCCAAACGATGTCTTCGACATAACCAAGTGTTTTCCATGCCATTCCAAGTGTCAGTGATCATTATATCCTATCGGTGTACCAGATACCGGTGACTGTGCATGAGTCATTTGCTTGCTGGTGAATGTTGTTGATTCTCCAAAGTGCCAAAGTTGATAAGGTTTAGTAGGTGTTGACATCAATGACAAAACCATACCAAAATACCAACAGAAAATTGAATCAAGATTTTCCTAATCAATTACCTAGTTCAACCCCTAAAACTAAGAATTCTTCACAATGGAAACTAGAGAACAATTATAACCTTGTGGGAGATGTCTATACCACCATTAGAGGCCATGAACTCTTCATGTTCCATTACCATAGGTGAGACAACCCTCAACCAATCTGCAACCCATGGAAGTTAACTTAGGAAAACTTGTTGTTCCTAATTTTTATGTCAATGTAGACATACTAGAATTATTGGCACAACATTATAACTCCAAGAAGAGAAAAATTTACAACATAGAGGGAAAACCCTGTTTCTATGTGTTAAGAGAAGCAATCTCTGAGGTGTTCAATCTGACCAAGATCTATGACTATCCCATTGTCCTTGAACACTTGGTAAAAGAATATCATAGACTAGATACCACCTACACAAGGTGGAGGCTACCCATTCACATGCTCAATCTTGATGCACCACTGGAGGCAAAGGAAGGACTTGGATTCCACATAAACTTGTTTAAAACCTATCTCAGGTATACATACTATTCAGTTGGCTAGGTCCTTGGTCTCAATACCCTGGATTTCATGATGAAAGAATCCATGGTGATTGCAGTGGACATTCAACTCCTTAATGCTAGAGATTTTGATTTTTCCACATTCATTGCTAGACAGATTGATTTGAGCCTTCTTGCCATGAAGAATGATAAGTCTACTTTTTTTTCACATTATTCTTTGTTGATGTACATGATATTATTCTATGGCCAAGATCTAAGCATCTGGATTGAGGAGATGAGAATCAGACAACTTGATAATGATAACCGACCTTTGCTAATCCAATTATGGACTTCAGTATGGGATTGTAGATTTGTCAAATCAAATTATATTTATTTTGAGGAGTTTTTTGTCAAAACTCTATAAAAATTATATGATCACCCATGCAGCTCCGCACTCACACATGAGGTCAAAAGGTTCCTAAGGCATGCAGACTTTGTGGGACCTGAGATAGTCAAACATAATTGGGGTGACTGGCATTGTTTCTCAGGCATGACAATGATTAGGGTTTATGGCTTTGAAGATTCTCCATTTCTATTACCTAAGATAGTGCTGAACATGATAGCTTATTTGGAAATTATTAGATAAATGGGAATTTCCAATCACATACACTTGAGAAAACATGAAAAACAATCTTTTATGCCAGGGACCATATGCATTGGTGAATTTACTGTCACTAGGGAGGAAGAATAGGAGCTCACACTAAACAAATTATCCCATTACAACATGAAGCTAGGTGCACCAAGAAAAGGGTTTGACCCTGAAGGACACATTAATGTTGCAAGGAGAAAGCAAAAGATTGGTGAGTATAAGCATATCCAATTTGTGAGGGATGATTTGATAAGGAATCTAGATGGGAAGGAGGCCAAAACAACCATTAATAATCACAATAGAGAGATGGAGTAGAAGATGAGAGAAACATAGAAGATTGATATTTCATAATCAAGAAAGGAAGAATCATCATCAAGTGATGATGAACTCTCCTTTGAGCAACTCTCTAAAATAATGATTGAAGAACATGTGTCTCCTGTTAGGGATCCAGAGGAAGAGGTTCCAATTGAAGAGGATCTGAGGCAGCTAGACTGTAAAGATTTTATATCGGATGATGATTTTATAAAGCCTTTAGAATTTAAATCTTTTTTATATAAGATAAAGGTTAAAGCAGTCAGGGAAGATGCAGGAGAGGTGAATGCCTCTAATGAAAATTAGTTGTTGGTCACCTTGAAAGGTGAAGTTGAGAAAGAAATAAGTCAGATGACCCCTGAAAGAGGGAGGAAGCTACTTGAGGATGTAGGTGTGTTGATATTTCCCTGATGGGATTTAAATTCAACTTTGGTGTTTGATAGTTTCCTCCATGATATTTATGCTAAACTTAAATTGTCTCCAGAAGGTGTAACCCAAGTCTATATGGGTTCCATGTATAATCATGTTGAATGCTCCATGTTAATTTGGTCTCTCTACCCTCCATGGAAGAGACCAATGATTATTGATAGTCAGAAAGCTTTTGGGTACATCATGACAATGAAGGTAGGAGGGACATATCCAATTGTCACTGTTGATCTGGGTGTTAATGTTGCCAAGCTCAATAAAGCCCAAATTCAGTTGTTGTTGAAAGAGAAGGAGTTTGGTAGGCTAGAAATCATTAGATTGAGTAAAGAAATTGATCATTTAAAGGAATTACTAAAGAAAAAAGAGCCACAAAAATTATTGACATGGGTGAAAGCTCTAAGCCACAAACTAAAGATAACAAACTTAAGGAAGAAATTTTCTAGCTCCAAGCCCAACTGGAAAGCATCAAGAATGAGACACTATCTACATTTGTTCAAAAAGGGTTTACCAATTGGATGGTATGGATGGATAAATATTGGGAAATGTACTCAAAGAACCAATCAGCCATTAAGGAGCATGAAAGGTAACACAAAAGACTTCATGACATGCTTGAAGAGCTCCAAGGAAAAGATGAGGTGAATTTAGATGATCTCAAAGACTATGAAGGATTGATTAAGGCACATGGAAAGTATCTGGAAACATTAAGATTAGAAGGTTCTGATTTTCTAACTGATGGATCAAATGGCATCCCACCCCTGCTCAACAAAGACGGAGACCAGGAAGAAAAAAAGGATTGGATTAGAGAGTGTCAGCATGTACTCAAAGATGATATGAAGGCTACCAAAGATGGAGATACTGACACGGTGGTGGATTTCATTCAGAACATGGTGATAATGGAGATTGAAGAAAGAGATACAATACACAACTACAACACCCATTACAACAAGGAGTATCTGGACCAGTTGACCAAAGCACACTTGTGCTTAACTAGATAATAATTAGGCTCCTTTTAAGTTAATCTTTTAGTTTATTTTCAAGAGACTCTTTTAAAGGGCGTGATCCTGTGACATGTTATAAATATTTGATGTAAGCATTTGCAAAAAAAGGGAGAAGTTACAAGTTAGTTGGACATTGTCAGCAATTTCATGTTTCAAAGAAATGACTTTTATTTTCAATATAATATAAAACTTAATTCTCTTATTTGCACTTGTGTTGTGGATATTTTCATTTCAAGTCAGTTCTCTGTTGTTATTGTCTATGGTTAATGGTAGCTGCTCTAAATATCTATTTGAAGAAATTGTATGTTGCTTCATAGTTTGATCATCAAGATACATTTGAGAATCTTGTGGCATGTTGTATTTTGTTTAATTGGTCTTTCAAAAGGAAAGTTAAATTCAATTAAACTAACTCATGTGAAGAATATCATACAATTATATGACATTGGGGGTTGGGTAGTTGACAGATCCATCCAAAGGAGGGTTTAAAAACTGTCTTTTAGTGTTATACGTAGGGCTTGCAAGTGAATGAATCTACTTCCCTAAGGAAGTAAGGCACTAGCATTCTAAAATATTGTCAGAAATAAGGTCAAATTGATATAAACAATAATCTTGTTCAAAAGAACATTCTTTCATTTTGAGTTTCAGTAAGTAGAAGTTAGAAGTAAGATGGAGACCTCAAGGATACAATGGATTGGATTCAAGAGTTTCAATTAGTGTTCAAAGATGCAATGAAAGATGTTATAAATATTTAATGTAATAATTTGCAAGAGATGAGTTATAAGTCAGATATTATTAGCAGTTTTATGTTTCAAGCAACAAACTCTTATTTTCAAAGCTATAGAAGCCAGTTCTCTTATTCAAATTTGTGTTGTGGATGCAAGTTCATTTTGAATTAGTTCTCTGTTATAATTATCTATGGTTGATAATTTTTATCTTAAATATTTGTGTGAAGATTTTATATTATAGTTGCAAGTTATATCATCAACACTTTTTAAGATTTTAATACTTTTCAGTAGTGAAAGACATATTTTAGGAAGTAATACAAAACCAATACTTTTCTATTTGTGTGTGGAAGATTCTTTTATTTGGGCTAGTTCTTTGTTGTTTCTTTTCAAGAAATTGAAGGCAATGTAAAATGTATTCTAATTAAACTCCATGAACATCTTATAATTACCTCTCACTTTCCTTAATATACCTTTCCCCATCAGGTACTCCCTTTCAAATTTGTTAATGGATTTGGGATCCCAAATGCAATCTACATGGATCTTTGCTATGAACTTAGGCAGATATTTAGTAATGTACACCATGGTCTGGTATACCATATATCCCTCTACCATAGAACCCTCAGGATGTTCTCTTTGTCTAACCAAATCCTTCAAAAATTTCAAGTGCCTCTCAACCATCCACATTGACCTTGTGTGTACAGGTCCACACAATTAAATCTCCTCAACTTGGTGTATGAGGTAGTGTTCTTGTGCATTGAAAAATGTCGAAGGTAGACACTTTTGCATTTCTCACATTAGACGAGGAATTTTTCTCTTCTAAAAATTTATATCTTCTTTAAGGATTTCTTTAGATGACAACTATCTACAAGTGATTCAAGGCACAAATATATTAACAATATTTAACAAAAATATATAATATATTACATAACAAGTAAAACAAATGGAAAATATAAGATGTATACAATGAATTGAACAAATATCGCTACTTACCTCATGTATTTTCCAAGATCATATATAACTTGCTTGACATTGTTGTCAAAGTTGTCTTGGAGAGATAGAAGTAGAATGTATTGCAACAATTATAAAATGATCTTTTCATTTATTTTCCAAAACTAGTAAACATAATACACTGAAAAGTACATGCAATATACAAATATATATATAATACATCAAAATAATTACCTTAATGAAGGTATGCTAATCATGCATTTTCATCCCTAGCCCAAATTCACCTTTCTTTGTTATGAAATTGTTTATGCTCGCTGCAAATCCTGTGGGAAATTGAATTTTTTGTATGACTTCTTTTATAGCATTGCTTTTTTGATCTGTTAATAACCAAGGAAGGGCGCTTATATTAATTTGATCTCCATCACTATTTAACTGAATGGCATTTTTCATTGCATGATTGGCTTCCTGAATGTCACTACAAATTTTGACAATTTTTTCTTTGTCATGCCTTCCATCCAATATTTTCCATAATGTTTGTATTATATTATTTTTGATATGCATTGTATCAAACAAATGCATAATTTGTAGCTGCTCATAGAGGGAAGCCTACTATATTGTCTAAGATAATTTTTCAATCCCTATGGAAGCCAACCACTAATGCCTTGACGACTTTCATGAAGCATATAATTTAAACAAATTAACAACAACAATCATTGTCAATTACATCATGAGTAAACAAAACACAATAAAAAAATATAAATTCCAAATATATCATATATGATAGATAAATAATTTGATCTGATGTATAACCTTGATGATTAATTCTATTATATTCCAAATTCCATAGGTGAGGTGTCATTCTTCATGGTTTTGATGTAGTCTCTTCTTTCCCATTGAAAAGACATTTTAAAGTAGTTTGATACTTATGATTTATGTGATGATGATTTCTATGGAAGAAGTGCCTATACTCATCAAACACCTGCTTTCCTAAACTTGTTGAACGACGAGATTTCATCTTTGGACCACAAACTAGACATGCAAATTTTCCCTTTGTTTGAAGACCTGCAAGATCATATATAATTGGATTAAATATGTTAATTCTTATAAGTATATATAATATCTACTTCATAAAATTAAATATCGTTAAAGTGCATTCGAACATTATAACATACCACAAAATTGTGTTAGCCCTAGGGCATCATGAATTGTCCATACAAGCATTGCATGGAATTAAAATTGTCTTTGTCCTATTGGTCTTGATACGTCATACATAGTGATGCCATTCTATAACTTTAGTAACTTGTCGATAAGAGGCTTGATATATACATTCATATCTTTAACTTGGTACTTACCTAGTTGAATGAACATAAACATTACATAATTATTATAACTATTTTATAGCAATATATATACATTAATGTACATGACTATTAAATGAAAAAATATAAGTCATTATGCAACAAATAAGACAATGAGATGCTACTAAATTAAAGAAAATTGATGTAAACAAATACGTGGAACAATAATTGCCAACATTATGTGCTCCCTCTTTATTGACATCCATGAAGGAATGTTATTGTTGATAACAAAAAATAGGCCACACCGAGTAAATAGATCTCAGCTCTCCAAATGGATTGACACCATTTGCTACCAATGAAAGCTTGAGATTACGAGGTTCTTCTTTAAAGTGTGGCCATTTTTCCTCCATGTCCCTAAATGTAGAGCCATCCATAGGCATTCAAATAATGTCATCTCCACTTCTATTCCGTGCATGGTAATCCATAAATTGTGCTATTTCATACCTAAATAATCGTTGCATACGTGGAATAATGGGGATATAATGAAGAACCTTGCGAGACACCTTTTTTGTTAGTTGATCTAATCGATATCTACTGATATGATATTCTGATCATTCTATTGCAAATTCATGTTATTTATGATATATAATATGGTCATTGGGGCATGCATCTATTGCTTGATACTCCATTCCAATATGTTTCATAATGGCAGATAAATCTTGGTATGAGCGAGGTAAAATATTTGATGGTGTTAACAAAAAATTACCTATCAATCTACAACAACAAAATAATTTGTTAATATAAAGAACATTAATGGTACATATTTCATCCTTTATTTACTAGTGATGAACTATTAACAAAAATAGATGAAAAAAGATGACATATATGACATACCTTAAGATCCATGAGATTTCTATGTTGGATAAACCATTCATAACTTTCAAGTTCAACGCCAAAAATACAGCAGAGAGAAGAGTTGTTTGGGAGCCTTAATAAAGGGGCTCATATGCCTTCTCAAGTACAGGTAAATCATCAACATCACAATAATTCCAAGGGCTTAAAGATGAGAAGACATTTCCCATCACCATTTCTTTTCAATCTAGCCCACAATATAGCAATTGTCTCTTCATTTTGTTTTGAAATAATATTATTTGACATGATTTTTCTTTACCAAGCTCCCAAGTATATGCAAATTTGATTACAATGGATGAAGTTGAAGAGTCAGCCACAAAAGTGCATACATTTAATTTGACAGAAGGTAAAAGACCCTCAAAGGTCAAAATCCCCTAATATGAGTCCAGAATCCCTTGCATGGTTAGTTATAAATGCTTTTTTACAAGCATTAGTTGCACTAGGTCGCAATTATAGATATATTGTCGAAATCAATATTATTTATCAAAAAACATTCGTCGGAAGCCCGAAGAATGCTAACCATATACCCGTCGACCCACAAATTAAGGTGGCTCTAAACATATACCTGTTGGCCCACAAATTTAACATAATGTCAAAATAGTGATGAAAACCACAAAGTGTCGCAAGTTCAATGAACATCGGGGAGAAACCAAAAAAAAAGTGAAAATTTTGCACACGTACCCGACAATACAAATAATTATTGAACTTTCGTCAGAAAGTTTCATCAAATTTTGCAATTAAATTAGTTAGTGAATTATTTTTGAGATTGCAAATTACCTAGTTGAATAAAGGCATTTTTATATCGCAGTCTAAGTATGTTAAGGAATTGTTGAAGAAGTTTGGTTTGGATGATGCAAAGCTAGTTGGTACACCTATGGTGACTGGATGTAAGATGACTAAGGGTGACGATTCTCTGAAAGCAAATTAGACTAGATATAAATCTATGATTGGTGGATTGTTGTACTTGACTCAGACTAGACTAGACATTATGCATGTTGTTTGTCTTGTTGCTAGATTTCAAGCTGATCCTAACGAATATCATGTTGTTTCTATTAAAAGAATTTTCAAATATCTGAAAGGGACAATTGATTTTAGTTTGTGGTATCCTTGAGATGATGATTTCACTTTGAGTTCTTTTACTGAATCTGATTGGGCAGGTGATGTTGATGATAAAAAGAGTAATAGTGGTGGTGCATTTTTCTTGGGAAAGAGACTGGTTTCATGGGCAAGTAAGAAGCAAAATGCTATATCTTTGTCTACTGCAGAAGCTGAATACATTGTTGCTGCTAGCAATTGTATGTAGGTGATTTGGATGAAGAAGATGTTGAAGGATACCAAAGTTATTTTTGATGAGCCTACTGCTATATACTGTGATAATTCAAGTGATATAAATGTTTCTAAGAATCTGATGTTGTATTCAAAGACCAAGCATTTATCAATCAAGTTTCATTTCTTGAGAGAGAAGGTGAATGAGAAGGAAGTCAGATTGGAGTATGTATCTACAAAGGAATAGATTGCAGATATCTTCACAAAGCCTTTGCCTAAAGATACATTTGAGTATCTCAGAGAGAAGCTAGGGGTGATTTCCCCTCCTAATGAGAACTAAGATGCATGAAGTTGCATCAGTCCAGTGAGCTTCACAGAGATATTTTATGATCCAGATTGATGAATGAGGCTACTACTCAGGGGATTAGTCAGTTTTGTGGTTCAGATCTTCAGATTTGTGTGTTTATATCTAAGGGGGAGAGAATCAAGATTTGTGTTGTATGTTTCTTTTGCATTGATGTTAAAGGGGGAGAGAAGCATGTGAAAAACCGCTATATCCTATGTTGATCTCAGGGGGAGATTGTTGAGAGTTATGGGTTGTTGATTTCTTTCTTTGCATTGATTGTTTTTCACATTCATATGTTTCCATCAATGCCAAAGGGGGAGATTGTTGGATATTATTGAGAAGTTTGCTAGAATGATGTTTTGTCATTGATGTCAATATATTCTTCCATGTGGAGAAATAGAAAGTTAGTTGGGTTATGAACAAGAGTATCAAGGATATTATCTGGCAATGGAATTTCCCCACTAAATGCCAGCTTATCAAGAACCTTTGGTCCTTGACCCTCCTCATGATTTGCTGGAGCATTTGGAAAGAAAGAAATAACAGAATATTTAGGGAAGCTAAGTGTAAGTCTCAAGTGGTTTATGAAAAAATCTGCAAGGCCATAAAAGAGAACATCAATATTCCTCACAAGAACAATAAGCAATGGTTTGTTACTGATATGAATGATATGGAAAAAGACATCCTCACTGAATGGAACCTAATACATAAAGTTTTCAGATGGACAATAGAATAGGAGAGATAATATTGTTTGGCACTTTCCTAATCATGATTGGATAAAGGTGAATTTCGATGGGGCGGCTAAGGGCAACCCTGGGAAGTTTGGTGGTAGAGTTATCAAAAATGCTCAAGGAGTCTACATTGCAGCTTTTGCCTCTCCTTTTGGGGTCCAAAATAATCATGTGGCTGAAGCTCTAGCCATGCTAAAAAGCCTCCAGCTTGCTTAGGGATTCAAATTCAAAAAATTTTGGTTCGAAGGGGATTCCTTAAACATCATCCAAGCCCTTAAAGGTACAAGCTCTGTTTCTTGGAATATTACTTAGTTAAAAGTGCTAAATATTTGTTAAATAACTATGTTAGTGTCAGCATAAGTCATACTCTAAGGGAAGGTGATAAGGTAGCGGATCTCTTAGCTAATGAAGGGCTCAATTTAGAGAATGATGTTAAATACATTGGAGAAACTCATTGTAAAAGGGAGGTTAAAGAGCAATTATATTTTGATCGTATCAATGGGTCAAGTTAATATAATGATTATATTTGGGGGAACAATTTCCAAAGACAGATTTTGGGGGCAGATTAACTGCCAATTGATGAGTTCTTTTTGGCATCATTTCCATGATCATATGCATGAGGAAGATTATAATCATAATTGCAAGGTTTGTGTGGCCATAAACATAAGTTTCAAAACAACCAAAGAGTCTCTATTCAGTAACTCCAGAATTTACAAGCATTTGGGGTTTTAGCTACGGACTATGAATTATGGCTGCTAGTACTTCTACCTGGAGCTCAAAATGGGTGTTAATTTAAACAGGAACGAGCCCCGAGGATGTGAAAATTGGACGGGTGAACAAAAATTTTGGAGAAGACTTCACAGATATGGCTTTACTGACTATATGGAAAAGCTTCATGGAAGCAGAAATTCTATTTCTCACGGTTTTGCCAGAGGCTGGAGTAACAACAGAGTTACCCTATTTGGGGAGATATGGAAAATTGATGAGAACCTGGTCGTCGAGGTCACGGGTCTGTAGACGGAGGGCACCAAATTTTACAGAGATCGGAAGTATGCAGCTAAGGCATTCAAAATCTTCCCAAAATTGGAGGATGAGAAGGGCAAGCTTGTGAAGAAAGACAACACTTCCTATTTCATTCCCCAGCACGTAAAGCCCTTTTGGTAAAAATTAGTAAGGGTTTTAATGGAGTATTTAACTGTTGACGGTAGATTCACAAAAATCTATAACTATCACTTTGCTATTTTGAACCACTTCCGTCATGGGGCCAAAATATCCCTGCCTTTTTATTTAGTGGCCTCTCTGAATGAGAGTCTTGTTGACCACGCTAAAAAGTCTAACTCCTACCCTATAGCCCATAAGGGGCTTATATTGCTCATTTATGAACATCTGAAGGACAAGGCTAGGGCGACCAAAGATTACCCTCTAATCATGAATGCACATATCTCTGAGAGCGGCAAAGATTCGGATTTAGATGAGGAACAACCTAATGCTTCTACCCACAAGAAAAGGAGAGTTGACATAGATAATGTGGATATGGAGGTGCACTGTGATGTGGAGGAGGAAAAGGTTAAGTATTTTGAAACAGATATGGACTATGAAAAGGATGAGAACATTGGTGAAGAGGATGAAGGGGGTAACTCTGAAAACCCTCACTCTAACCCTAAGGGCTCAGATAGCAGGAATGTTGTTTGGAATGCTAAGGAGGATGACAATCCCAAATTTGTGAGCACTAAATAGGGTAGGGATTCTGTGACCACCATCTTGAATACCACTCATAACTGTACTTTGGAGTCCTTCAACTTCCAGAAATGGGTTGTTGATAACATTACTAGCATGCAAAGTAAACAGAGGGAGTTGGAAAACAAGATTAATAAGTTGATTAAGGACTCTGGGAAAAAGAAGGATGAGATAGAAACTAGTAAAGTTGATGAGGAAATCGAGATGGAGGATTGGCTGGAAAAAGATTTGATCAAAAGGGATTTGAAACACCTGGAGGATGTTATAAGAACCTTGAAAGAACAAACTGAAGAGGATAAAGACAACATCAACTCCCGGGTTGCCTGTACCGAGAAGGCCCTAAAAAACTTCATGAACCATAGCCTCCAAGTCCTCAAAGTTTCATCACAGAACATGAATGCTTTGGTGGACCATCTGGAAAGGAAAAATCAGGAAAAGAATTTGGTTGTCATTGATGATATTCCAACTTCCAGCACCACCCACCAGACTCCCAGGCGCAGAACAAGGAAAAACACTACTGGGATGGAGATCAATATGAAAGATAGCCAGCTGAGAGAGGAAAACAACGACTTGAGGGAAGTGGCCAAGGCAATGATTCTCTTGGTTCAAAATGCTGAGGAATCTATTAAAGTTTTCAATTAATTTGTAATGTTGGGTTTGGAGCCAACTTCTTGTTGGCTTCTTGTTGTCTTTTTCTTAGCTACTGATTTTTGTGCTGGTGTTTCGTAGCTGTTTTGTTTAGTCTCTTTAATGCTTATCTTTCAAATTGTAAAAGGGTTTCGAGTCCCCTAAAACCTATTTTTACTTAATCAAAAACATATTCTTCTATGTATTCCAGTGTTGCAGTCAAATTAAATGAGTTGCTTTGGTTAGTGTGTTGCAGATGAGTTGTTGCAGTTTAATGGGTTTTGAGATGCTTATCTCTAGTTGATTTAGTAGACATTTCAGTGGTCCACATGATATTTTGATCAAGTTGTGTGATCCGGTATTATGGTTGATATTTACTTGTTCATGTAAATTGAAATTTTGGATTGTGCTCCGCATTGCTCTGAAATTGCAATATCTTTCTTTGTGGTTTTGGTGGAGTGTTTGGGACATTCAAGAGTGTCCTCAAGTCAGATGGTTCATGATTTGGAAGTCTACAAGTGAATCTTTCAGTGTGTTAGTCAATTGAGTTGATGTTCTTGAGGTTCGGTATAATGATGATAAAGATTCTAGTAAGCGGTGATGTTGTTGTTGTTTCTGTGGTGATTCTCATTGTTTGTGGACATTTCTGGATCATATTCTATCTATGTTGTTGGTCTGCATTGATTGTTGTGCGTGATATTGATCATTTTCTTGCTTCGATGGTGTTCTTTGTGTTATGCAACATTTATGGTGATTGTAGCATGTTGCAGATGATCAAGGTGTAATTCTTGTTGGTGTTGCATGTTCAAGGAGTTGATTTTGGTCCATACTATGTCGTAGCTGACATTATTTTGGTCCACATCTATTATTGTTGCGTGTGAGGTTATTATTTTGTAATTTGTGTTGAGGGTTTATCTAACCTTGAAATACATGTAATATTCATTTGAGAGATGTATCTGCATGTGCGAATATTGTTTTGATCTTTTAGTAGTAGAGGAGAAAAGAGGAGAAGTACAAAAGAGTTTGTAGAAGTGTGAAAGTGTAGAGTTTAAGTATATGTGCTTAACCGAAACTATAACCTAGAATGAGGAGATGCTATTTCATCAGTTCATGTTTCTCCAGATGTAATCTGAATGTTTTTGTAAGGCAGTGAGCCTTCCCAAGGGTTGTATACCTTGTTGTTCTATGATTTGAGTAGTGAGCTCTAGGCAATGTGCCTAAAAGCGTGTGCATTCCCCATTGTAATATTTCACTTACTCCTGACAGGGTATTATCTCATTGTGGGTAGGTTCCCACCATGGTTTTTCCCTTAACCAGGTTTTCCACGTCAAAAATATTGGTGTTATGTGTGTTATTGATGTGGTGTTAATTTGTGATCTAACTATTAAATATCATATCTAAATTTAAGTTGAGTTGTGCAGTTTTTGTGTGCAAACTGATTCACCCCCCCTCTCAGTTTGTTGCCTTGTTGCCAACAAGCTCTAGTACTTTCATAATAGGTTTGGAGTTGTTACATTTTTCTTATGTATTGGTGTGAACTTGTATTTGATGGAGTTTATCATGTGCATGTTTTAGTATTTCTTCTAAAACTTGAAAGATTAAAAAGAAACATTAGATCAAATTTAGGTGGTAATATAAAAAAATTGTTAGAGTTTTCATAGCTTTCATAATAGGTTTGGAGTTGTTACATTTTTCTTGTGCATTGGTGTGAACTTGTATTTGATGGAGTTTATAATGTGCATGTTTTTAGTATTTCTTCTAAAACTTGAAAGATTAGAAAGAAACATTAGATCAAATTTAGGTGGTAATATCAAAAATTTGTTAGAGTTTTCATAGATTTTATATTTGTTCATCTAGTAATGATTTATAAAATATTGGTATTTGTGCTTATATCAAGCATAAACCAAAGTGTAGGGTGATATCCATATTGTTTTTAATCAATGAGGTATCTTAACCCTTATTAAAATCTCAATAAACTTATGATAGTCATAAGAAGTTTATGATAGTCCGAAGAAATCCTTGACAGTCTCAAGAGATGTAATCTAGTCCTACGAAAATTATGACAAACCTAAAAGACCTATCATAGTCCCAAGAGACATATGATAATCCTATTTTCTTCATTGTTGAAAAATTTTGTGCACTAATGACATCACCTCTCTATAATTTGGATTAGACTACTGTGGAAAACTAAAATAATCATTTAGTTAATTTAATCATTGGTTATCATGACTATCATATGGTTTCTATAAGAGTTTAACATGGTACCAATTCATGCTCATGTGATTCCAATTATTTTTAAAGGGCATCATTGAAATTATGACATAAATTTTCTCTATTGTACCATGATGGAACTAATCTTTGTATGAGCAGGAAGAAGAAAATGCAAAGAAATGAGAAATAATGAGGCTGCTTTGTGAAAGTTGAAAATTTGAAAACATAGAAGAATACATGGAATCATTTCTAATTGAAGATGAACAAGAAATGTCCACTCAAGCTAGGAGAGAATGATTTGGTGGCACAAAGGAAACAAATGCAAAACCTTCATGTAATGAGGAAATTTAGTCTTGAAGTTGGAGACACTCAATCTTTTGCATCTCAAGTTGAAGACACGCCATCTTTTCAATCTCAATTTAAAGACATGCCATCTTTCCAATCTCAAGTTCAAGCTACATCATCTTTCACATCTCAAGTTGATGGTAGTTTAAGGTACACCATATTTTCTATTTCAACTTGTGATGGATGAAAATGGAATCAAGTAGTATTAAGACCTAAGTCCACTTTCATTCATACATTGGAATACAAAAGAACCTAAAGGAGTGATTCTTTTTTACTCTCTTGTGGAAGAGAGTGAATGAATACTTTTAGGGTTTCTATTCCTTTGTTGTTATGAAAGGGAATATGCAAAAAGTAGGAGGACATTAAACTATACAAAGAAGATGAAAGCAAGTGACTAAATCGGCAAGACAACAAACTAAATCTTAACAAAACTAAGACAACAAGTATAGATTTGAGAATGGAATTTTGTGGTTCACCTAATACTAAAAAATCGAGGGCTTGATCTTACTAGGCTGGGGCACTGGGCACTTTGGTCCTAGTAACCTGATTGACCTACAAACTGGAAATATGCAAACTAAGATTGTTCAAAATCCACCGACAAAATTTGGAGTTGACTGGGGAGGACTGGGGCACTATGTGCCTTGGTCCAGGGGGGACTACGGTGCTAGGCACCCTGGTCCAGACACTTTTTGGTGAAATTTGGTCGAATGTTTTGTTTCTAGGTCTTGACACTATTCTAATCTTCTCAGCTTTGCTGGGTACCTATAACTACACACAAGAATTGAAAGAAAGAGGGGTTGTGGATAGGGGTTTTTCTTAGGTCAAACCTCAGGTTTGGAAATAACCCTAATTGAAATAGAAATTTAACTTGAATTTAAATGGAAAATCCTGGGGATTGATATGCTTGAATGTAGATTACTATACCTTCAATAGGTGATGCAATTATCTTAGGATAATTCCTTCATGTGTTGATGCAATAACATGATAAATCACACAAAACCCATTATTAAATTATAATTGAAACATAAGTTGAAGATACCTTGATATAGTTTGTTTCTCCTTGAATCAAATCTACTCTTTAATTGATGATAGTGCTTGCATATCATGTAATTATTATATGAAAAATGAACCAAGAGAGATGTCTTATATAGGTATTTCATAATTAAAATCACCTTTAGGCCAACTTAGAATCAATATTTTTTCACACAGAGCTAAATCTAAACATTATAATACCGCCAAAACATGATCCTGAAATTTGAGCAGAAAAAGTTAGGACGAGGGCAAATTACCATGGTTCGGTCGACTTTTTTCCAAATTTCTAGGGATGTGAGCTATCGTGATTCTAATGCTAAATCTATCTTAGTGCAAAAATACAAGGTGTTTAGATATGCGAAATATGCTTTGAGAGTTGAAATTAGGGCAGGATTAAGGAAAAATCAGGATAAAATGAAAAAGGGTACACCTAGAATTAAGGGCCCAAATAAGAGTGTGATATAGTAAAGTGAAATAAGGCCCATAATATTGAGTTAAATATTAATTAATTACAATAAAGGTCCTATAATGCATAGGTGAAAGGGAAATACTAGAATAGTTGCTAGGAGAGTGTGAAATTGTACATACTAATATAGGGTGTACAATTTACAATGCTACACAACTCAAGAAGGTATGTCATCTTTTGAACCATATCAAGTTGAAGGTACACCATCTCTTGAACCATCTCAAGTTGAAGGTCTGCCATTTATCCCATATCAAATCAATGTTAAAAAAAATGTTGAGGAAACCTTACCATGATAACACCTCCTAGAATTTTACATATAAAGCCTAAGTTTTTTATTGGTATAGATTAGATTGTTTTGAAACTGATGGTTGATAATATTTCTAAGCATACTTGTTGAATATATGTCAATAAGATA
Organism: Cryptomeria japonica; assembly: GCF_030272615.1. Classification (NCBI taxonomy): domain Eukaryota; kingdom Viridiplantae; phylum Streptophyta; class Pinopsida; order Cupressales; family Cupressaceae; genus Cryptomeria; species Cryptomeria japonica. The sequence continues at coordinate 379,330,917 of NC_081411.1, read as the reverse complement.
TGAATATTGGTTTTTAATAAGTAAAAAATAAAATCAGAATATGTCAAATATGTATTGAAATGATGATAAATCTAAACCTTAGGCCCATTATCAAGATTCTTTGCTTAAGAATATCAAATTGGTAAATTAAAAAATCTATTATAAAGAATCTAACAAATTCATTCAAGAGAGTGTGGTTTCCACCTCATGCACCAAAGATGGTAATTCCACATGACATGTAATTACATCAACAATAGTAAGAAATCAAACAAAGAAAAATCACCTCATTAGAAATACAATTCAATAATGGGAAATAAGTAGAAATCTAATGAGAGTCATTGAAAGGTGTCAAAGAGTGTATGAGGCAAATAGAAATGAATTATGAGAATTTTCTAATAGACTTGCATGGAAAGAAACCAATTGTTGAAGCCTTGGGATCCCTAATTGAATAATTTTGGAAAAATAACATAAGGGTATCTCATAATCAAAGACATGTTGTAAGAAGGAGAATTTATTGTTAGACAGTTCAAATAATCAGAAGACAATTGAGAGGGGGGGGGGGGGTGAATCAGTTGTCATAGATTACCAGAACAATTAGCAATTTAAAATTTAATATTGAAACCCAAAATATTAATACCGGAATAACAGTTAAACAAATTAAGCATAAACAGTAATCACATAACAAAAGCCATCCACATAACACCAAGAATTGTACGTGGAAAACCTTGTAAAGGGAAAAACCACGGTGAGAAGCCTACCCATAGTTAGATAATACTTGCGTAGTAAGTATGTGAATTACAATTGAGGGGCCTGCACTTGAAGGAAGGTCAACAGCCTAGAGCGCACTACTTATCACAAAATGAGCCTCACTGACTACATACAAATCTAGACTACAATCTAGAGAAGTGTTGAGCTGCAAAATATAGCATCTCCTATGCCTGAGTACAGTTCCAATTAAGCTTAATACTAGAGGACTAAATTCTCTTATATATACCCAATTTGATCTCCAATGATCGACCAACTCCTCTGCTTGAATGATATTACATTATTTTCACATTACATTCCTTGACCATGACCTCTAACAATAACCATTATAATCTACAATGAGATCTTACATCTATATATACAAACCCTCGACCATAAACAATGAGGTCAGCCACTAGACAATAAATCAATTACATAATTACAAACCATGTCGGCCTAAGACCAAACAAATAATATCAACACATAAGACATCCCAAAAATATATCAATAGGTCCTATCCACATGTTACATTAAAGTCGGTCCATAACCTAGATCAACTGAGACCCAATATAGGTCCACACACTACAACAATGATCTCCATCCACCAAGTCTCAAACATGATCATCAACAGCATCCAAAAACTCCACCAGAAGCTGCACCAACACCACTTATGCAATTCATCAAAGATCTCCATCAAATGCTCTATCGGTGAAACCCTCACCGGAACCAGAACTAAGCTTCTAAGCAAGCAGGATAGCATTCGATCACCAGACCAAAACCAACTGACCAAATATGAGTAAGAGTATCATGAGCAAGCCAATTGCATCACCAAACTATATTAGATCATGTCGGATCCAAGTTAACCAGAAACCACTCAACCTACTGGGACCATAAGGGTGCTGGTAAAGCATCCAAACAACTAGTGTTGGCATCAATGACAAAACATCAATGCAACACATAATCAATTCCACCAAATGGCCAACACTAGATGTGAAAAAAATCTAAGTACCAAGAAATGTCAAACAAGTCTCCCCCAATGGAAGATAGCCAACAATCTCCCGCATACAGCTCTTAATATCAATATCTCTCCCCCTATGAATAATATCTCTATAAAGATCTGAATTTCTCTTTCTTTTTCACATCAATATCACTCCAACTTTGACATCAATGCCAGAAATCTAACATAAATATCAAAGAAAAAACATAAACCACTAAATCATAAGGCTGACTACTCCCCCTAAGTAGTAGCATCCCACATCAGTGCCAAAATGAATAGTATCTTTGATAATGCATGTCAGACTGATGCCAAACCACATCAATCAAGTCTCTACCAGAGGGGTAGAAACTCCCAATCTATCTCTCAGGTACTCAAATGATTCCTTGGGCAAAGGTTTAGTGAAAATATTTGCAATCTACTCTTTCGTGTTCACATAAACCAGTCTAACTTCACTTGCTCCCACCTTCTCCTTCAAAAAGTTATACTTGATAGGTATGTGCTTTTTTTTAGAATGAAATACCGGATTATTTGATATATCAATAATAGCAGAGTTATCACAGTGAATAACTACCAATGTATCACAATCCACCTTTATATCCTTCAACAATTGCTTCATACATCAAACTTGTTTACAATTAGTAGAAGCAACAACATACTCAGCTTCAGTAGTAGATAAAGAAGTACATGACCGCTTCTTGCTGATCCATGAAACCAACTTCTTTCCAAGAAAGAAAGCTCCACCAAAAGTTCTTTTACGATCATCAACATCTCCAACCCAACCAACATCTATATATGCACATAAAGTAAATTTATCATCTTTAGGTTACCACAAGCCATATTCTGATGTACCTTGTAGGTATCTAAAAATCGTTTTCACCGCCATCTCATGATTTTCTCTAGGATCACTCTGAAATCTTGGAACAATACAAACATCATTCATAATGTCAGGCCTAGTCTAAGTCAAATAAAGGAGACCTCCAATCATATATTTGTATCTTGTAGGATTTACCGGTGCTAAAACATCTTTTCTTGTCAATTTCTCACTTGTAACCATAGGAGTACTTACCGGTTTAGAATCTCCCATACCAAATTTCTTCAACAATTCCTTAGCATATTTAATTTGACGAATGAAAATACCTTTGTCAGTCTGAGTAATCTACAAACCTAAGAAAAATTTCATCTCACCAATCATAGACATCTCAAATCCTTTCTCCATATTCTTCGAAAATTCTATCCATAACTTATCTTCACCTCCAAAAATAATGTCATCAACAAATACTTCAATAATCAGTATATCATCATTAGTGATATTATAATATAAATTATTGTCAGCACTGCCCTTAGTAAAACCAAGCTTCAAAATATTTTTATCATGTTGGACAGTTCAAATAACCAGAAGACAACTAAGAGGAGGGGGGGTGAATCAGTTGTCACAAATTACTAGAACCATTAGCAATTTAAAATTTAATACCAAAACCCAAAATATTAATACTGGAATAGCAGTTAAACCAGTTAAGCATAAACAGTAATCACATAATAAAAGCCATCCACATAACACCAAGATTTGTATGTGGAAAAATTGGTAAAGGGAAAAACCACCGTGGGAAGCCTACCCACAGTCAGAAAATACTTCTGCAATAAGTATGTGAATAACAATTGAGGGGCTTGCACTTGCAGGAAGGCCAACAACATAGAGCGCACTACTCATCACAAAAGGAGCCTGACTGACTACATAAAAATACATCAATAGGTCATATCCACATGTTACATTAAAGTCGGTCCATAACCTAGATCAAATGGGACCTAGTATAGGTCCACATGCTACAACAATGATCTCCATTTGCCAAGTCTCGAACATGATCACCAACAACATCCTGAAACTCCACCAGAAGCTGCACCAACACCACTTATGAAATTCATCAAAGATCTCCACCAAATGCTTTGTCGGTGAAACCCTCGCCGAAACCAGAAACTAAGCTTCTAAGCAAGAAGGATAGCATCCGATCAATAAATGAAAACCATCTGACCAAATATGAGTAAGAGTATCATGAACAAGCCAATTCCATCACCAAACTATATCGAAGCCTACCAGATCATTTTGGATCCAAGTTAACCAGAAAACACTCAACCTACCGGGACTAGAAAGGTGTCGGTAAAGAATCCAAATAGCTAGTGTTGGCATCAATGACAAAACATCAATGCAACACATAATCAATTCCACCAAATGGCCAACATATCCAACCTTGCATACCAAGCTCTAGGTGCTTGTTTCAATCCATATAAAGCTTTCCTTAACCTGCAAACCATATCTATATCATCCGATAGTGAAAAACCATCTGAAAGGAAATAAAAGAGCAAGGAAAGGAAAATTAATCCAAGAAAGTTTATGATGAAGTAATTGTTACCAAGAGAAAAGCAAAAAACTTGGAGCATCACCCAAATGTGAAGAAGGAGGCACAAGAAATTTTGAAAGGGGAAAAGCAAAGAAAAACCCCTTGTGATATTATGAATGAGGCAATGCCTAAAAATGAGAGAGAGAGAGAGAGAGAGAGAGAGAGAGAGCAAGAAGCTCTTTACAATATTGTCATTAAGAAGAAATGAGAGAGGAGACATCTCTTAAGTAGAGATGAGGAGAGGAGTTACAAAGTAACTCCCAAATCTATGAATGCCACCATTCATAAAATGTGTGTGCCATGTGTCCACATCCTCTTATGGAGGAAATCTAATATTCCTTAATAAAGGAAAATAAAAGAAATGACTTGTCCTCACACATGTACTAGAGGACAAATTACATGTAGGAATTCCAAAGGAATATCCTAAACTAAATAAAAATAAACCTAAGCTAAGTAAAGATTAAATATTCTAACACCCCCCCTTAAGCTTTACTTGGGGAGCTTACATCAAACCCTTCAATGGGTTGTAATCCAAGATTTTTACAATGAAATTGGAATTTTTCTTTACAAAGTGGCTTGGTCAAAATATCTGCAACTTGGTCTTCCCCCTTGCAATAGAGGAGTGAAACTTGCTTGTCTTCAATTTGTTCTCTAATAAAGTGGTGTTGGAGAGCAATGTGTTTTGTCCTTGCATGGAAAACTAGATTTTTAGCCAAGGCAATGGCACTTTGGTTGTCACAATACAATGGAGTTGGTTCATGTTGAGGTAGACCCAAATCTTCAAGTAGTCTTCTAAGCCACAAGACTTCTTTGGAAGCATTAGTGCATCCTTTGTACTCAGCTTCAGTGGATCCAAGAGAGGTAGATTGTTGCTTTTTACTATTCCAATAAATTGCTCCTGAACCAACAAAAAAACAATAACCACAAGTAGATTTCCCATCATTGGGATCTCCACCTAGATCAGAATCAGTAAAACCTTTTAAAGTAAAATCAGAATTTGTATCATAAAACAAACCTACATTCATTGTTCCTTTAATATATCTTAAAATTCTTTTAGCAACTTTAAAGTGTGTTTGTTGAGGTTTAGACATGAATCTTGAAACCAAACCAACACTATAAGCAATATCGAGCCTAGTAAGAGTTAAATAATTTAAACTTCCAACTAATTGTCTATACAAAGTAGGATCAACAAGAGGAGTTTGCATATCAAGCATTAACTTAGTGCCTAATTCAATAGGAATTGAAACATGATGAGCATCATTCATTTTAAATTTATCTATGAGATCTTGAGCATATTTACTTTGAGATAAGAAAATTCCTTTAGAGGTTTGCCAAATTTGCATTCCTAAGAAATAATGTAAAAGACCTAAATCAGTCATTTGAAATTTTTGATTAAGTTGAAACTTAATATCAGAAATCAAAGTATTGGAACTTGAAGTAAGAATCAAATCATCTACATACAAGATAATAATTATAATATCATCTTCACTATGTTTAATATACAAGTTAGGATCATTTTTACTTCTAATAAAGCCTTGAGAAAGAAAGAATTCATTAATCTTTGAATACCACTCCCTAGGAGATTGCTTTAATCCATAAATTGATTTCTTTAATTTACAAACTAAGTGTGCATTACCTTCTTTAATAAAACCAGGAGGTTGAGACATATAAATTTCTTCATGTAAATCACCATTAAGAAAAGCACTTTTAACATCCATTTGGTGAATAGGCCAATTCATTCTAGAAGCTAAAGCAAGCACAAGTTTAATTGTAGGCATTTTAGCAACAGGAGCAAAAGTTTTAGTATAATCTAAGCCTTCAATTTGAGAAAAACCTCTAGCAACTAATCTAGCTTTAAATTTACTAACTTGATTATTAGAATTCAATTTGGTTTTATAAAGCCACTTGCAAGAAACAAGATTTTTACCATGAGGCAAGGGAACTAAATCCCAAGTTTGGTTAGAAGTTAAAGTATCATATTCTTCCTTCATTGCTTTTTGCCAATGCGGTTGATTTTTAGCTTGATCAAATGTTTTAGGATCATTAGAATTCATAATAGTAGTCATTAAAGCATAATTACAATAATTAACTCTCCTAGCTTGCAGTTTATCCATTCTAGCTAAGTATTCATCACTATCTTGAATTAAAGATTTAAACCATTTAGGTCTTCTTTTAGAAGTAATGGATTCATCACTAGAAGAAGAGTCATGAGGAGTAGAGTTATTATTATCATCATCACTATCACTAGAAGGAATAGAAAGAGATGCATTAGGAGTAGGGTTAAGAGAAGGAGGTTGGTCCTCCACAAGCACAACTTTGGTTTGACCAAGTTCATCATCCTTCACTTTAGAACAATCATGAATGCCCTTTTCTGCAATACAAACATCTCTTGCAACTTTTACCTTGTTAGTAATAGGATTGTAAACTCTATAACCTTTAGTATTTTCATCATAACCAACAAAAATAAAAGGAGAAGATTTAGCATCTAATTTTTTTCTTTTCTCCTTAGGTTTGTGAACATAAGCTATGGAACCAAAAATTCTTAAATTCTGCAAATTAGGCTTTCTACCAGACCAAGCTTCTTCAGAAGTTTTATCATTGAAGGCTTTGGTAGGTGTTCTATTAATTAAATATGTTGCACAAGCCATAGCTTCAGCCCAAAACTTGTAATCCATATTTTTAGCATGCAATAAACATCTAGCCATTTCAACAATTGTCCTATGCTTCCGTTCTGCCACACCATTTTGTTGTGGTGTATAAGGAACGGTTCATGTTTAATTCCAAAAGATTTCAAATAAGCATTAAATGCATTATTGACATATTCTCTTCCATTGTCAGTACGAAGAATCTTAATTTTAGAACCAAATTGCCTTTCTACAAACATATGAAATTCAGTAAAAACATCAAGCACTTGATCCTTACTATGAAGGAAATATATCCATGTTCTCCTGGAAAAATCATCAACAAAGGTAAGTGCATACCTTGAACCTTGGATGGAGGGATTCTCCATGGGACCCAAGAGATCACTATGAACTAGATGCAATTTAGTATATGCCCTCCAAGATTGACCATGAGGAAAGGGTTCCCTATGCATCTTACCACTCATGCAACCATTGCAAACAATTTGAGAAGGAACAATACTAGGCAATCCATCAACCATATTTGCTTTTTGCATCAATGAAATATAATCAGAATTGAGATGGCCAAGTCTTTCATGCCATATAGTAAAATCAACAGTAGTAAGCAAAGAATACTTTGGAGGAGCAAATTCATAGAACTTGAATAAGTTATCACTATCCATTTTAGCAGTAGCAATAACATGATTAGTGTTTGGATCAATGATATAACATACGCCCCTATAAAAGTTAATCTTATAATCTTGACAAAGTTTAGGAACTGAAATCAAATTTGATTTTAATTCAGGAACATAAAGAACATCATGTAATTTCCCATTAGGAACATTCACATCACCAATAGCTTCAACTTTACAACTATGATTATTAGCTAATTGAACAGGAATATTAGAAGTATCGGGATGCAAAGATTCAAAACATTCTTTATGAGAAGTAACATGTTGAGATGCACCAGAATCAATAATCCACTCAAGTGGTTGAGAAACATTATAAGTACATGTAAATGCATGACGAGATGAATTTCCATTATTATTACCTTTTTTATAATGAGGTTTATGTTGATTATTTTGATTATTTTGATTCATGGGCTTTTTACCATTTTGTTTCTTAAAACAATTATTAGTAATATGTCCATCTTTCCCACAATATGTGCAATGGGGTCTTGTTTGAGAATTATTCCTTTGATTATTGTACGTATTATTATGATTATTATTATGAGAATTGTTATGATAGGATTTAGAATGAGATTGATAATTAGAAGATTTGTGATTATTATTATGATTATTATTATGATTATGATTATGTTTATTATTATTGGATCTAAAATTATTATTATGATTTTGATTTTTAGACATAAAAGCATGTTCACTACTTTTAAGAGTACCAAATTGAATTAATTTAGCTTCCTCTTGACGCAATAAATTACGAAAAATATCATATGTTAATTGAGTAGCTAAGCTAGGAATAGCAAGTTGAGCATGAATATTCGTAATAAATTGTTGAAATTGACGAGGAAGACATTTTTTAAGAATAAGATGAATTAAACGTAAATCAGCTAGAGTAACTCCTAAACCAGTTAATTGACTATTAACAGAATCAAACTTTAATAAGAATTCATCCATAGTTTTAAAATCCGTATACCTTAGATCTTCAAGTTGATCTTGAAGTTGAATTTTTCGGGATTCATTTGAGCTATCATAAGTTGTTTTTAAAATTTCCCAAGCTTCATGCGCTTTTGTACAATTTCCAATTAAAACATACAAATCAGGAACCATTGAAATACCAATTAAACCAAGTGCTTCCTCATTTTGAGCCTTCCATCTATCTAGGTCGGCTTGAGGAGCAGATGTAGCGGGTTCAAATGTTTTATCAGTCGCAACATCCAAAAGGTGTTTGAAACGAAAAATAAACGAGATATGTGTTTTCCAAGAATGATAATTGGAACTATTTAATTTAATTTCTGGAAGTAATGTAGACATGATAGTAAAATAATGATTAGAAATAAAAATTACCCCCTTTTAAAAAAGCTTGATTAAAAAATGAAAATTAACCTCTTTTATTAAAAATAACCGAATCTCAATAGTAACAACAACAAAAATAACAAATTTTTAAACAAAAAAAAATATGTATCAAAGAAAAATTATATTCTAACTTTAATAACAAATTTAACTTGATTTTTTTTTAAATTTTATTTAAACAAATTGTAAATCTTAATAACAAAATAAAACTAGTTTATATTAAAAGCTTTATTAGAAAAACTTTATTCAAAAAACTTGAATTTATTTAAAAAAACTTTATAACTGATTTTTTTAACGTTATTAATCTTTTAATATAAACTATTTAAACTTTTTTTTAAAAGAAATAACACAAGTTTAATAAAATTTAATATTAAATTAAACTTTATTTAAATAAAATAAGTTTTAAAAAAACTTTTAAACTTGTCATATGAGTGCAGAGACGTTAAATGACAAGAAAATTATGAAGCATGCAGGTTATAATGATTTGCAGGGAATACACAGAAGTTGCAGATAATGATTTGGGTTTTCCACAGAAGTTTTGTTTTTTGCAGTAGTTATCAAGGGAGACGTTTAACACATAGAGGCGAGGGGGTTAGATGATTTCCACAGCTACTCACCGTTCTTTCTATTGGAAGGGAGCGATATAAACTTCAGTTGGTGTTCAATTTCTGTTTATTTTTGCAGGTACAAAGACAGATTGCTTAAATAGTTTGACCGAGAGTTCTAAGGAGCCAGACTTAGGCTCTGGTCCGAAAGCCTGAAAAAAATTTGGTAGAGCGGAGGACTGAAGTTTATAGAGGGAGAGAACAGCTTGAATCGGCCAAGCAAGACAAGAACCGGTGTTTTATTTTGGTTCTCATGCGATAAGCTTCCCTTCATGGGAGGGATTGTGCTCGCCAGGCTCTGTAAAACAGGACACAGAATGAAGAAGAAGCCCAGAGGCCGTGGAAAAGAAGTAATGAAAAGATTTTTTTTTTAATCTGTTATTATATTGTCCAACGTTTATGCTGTTATTAGTAAAAAAAATTTGTTATTATATTGTCCAACGTTTATGCTGTGAAAGAGCAGTTTGATTTTTTTTAAGTTAGACAACGCAGATGGTAAAGTTAGACAACGCAGGTACAAGCAGAAAGAATTTAACAGATGGTAAGCAAATTAATTTAAAATGCACTCTGTTTACAATGCTTGAAGATAGTGAAATGATGATTAGTTTGGTTTACAAATTACAAAAGGGAGGAGTTAGTAGTTTCAAAAAATGAATACAGTGTTTAAAAAAAAATACTGTAATTTCTTTAGCAGACCCCTTTGTACTATTCAGAATAAATGAATATAGAGAACTAAAACATAACACCCATCAAAATTATTTAAATATGCGATTTACTGGAAGATTACATGCATGTGTTGGTGAACTTGTGTTTCTGAATAAAATGTATTCACTTATTCACACAGACTGATTTCTCTGTGCATGATCAAAATATCTCACAGAAACAAACTTCCAGAGAGGAATAAAATGTAAGATTTATTATGTAAAGTAAACCAGGCTGAAATAAGCACAAACAAAGATTGAAATAGATCAATAGATATTAAAAAAGTTAGTATTCTGTGAATGAGGTTAGAAAATGAGAAAATTTGATAACAAAATCCTGCAAGGAAGCTTAAATTTTTTTTTTTAATCAAAAAAAAACTTGCAAGTAAACAAAATGTGAGAACCTGCAATATGAATCAGAGAAACAACTTTATGATGAAACTGTTTTGGCAGCAAGCCTTCCAAAATAAATGAATATGAAATCTAAAGTATGCAGGAAAAGAAGTTAGCACCGGAGTTTTGGCGGCAAGCCTTCCAAAACTTTAAAAATAATTAAATTTAAACTAGAAAGAAGGAACTTTGGCGGCAAGCCTTCCAAAGCCCTTTTTTTTAATAAAAACTAACTAGAATAGGAGATTAAACCTGCAGGCAAACTTGTTAACAAGTTTGAAAAAAAAGTTAAAAATCTGAAACCAAAACCTGCACAATAGAAAATATTAGAAAAGAACTTCTTCTCCTCTCAAGAATGCCTCCAACAAGGTGAACTCCAAAGAATGGTAACCTTCATCAATGTTAACTTAAAACAAGGATTAGAAACCTGCTCTGATACCATGAAAGGAAATAAAAGAGCAAGGAAAGGAAAATTAATCCAAGAAAGTTTATGATGAAGTAATTGTTACCAAGAGAAAAGCAAAAAACTTGGAGCATCACCCAAATGTGAAGAAGGAGGCACAAGAACTTTTGAAAGGGGAAAAGCAAAGAAAAACCCCTTGTGATATTATGAATGAGGCAATGCCTAAAAATGAGAGAGAGAGAGAGAGCAAGAAGCTCTTTACAATATTGTCATTAAGAAGAAATGAGAGAGGAGACATCTCTTAAGTAGAGATGAGGAGAGGAGTTACAAAGTAACTCCCAAATCTATGAATGCCACCATTCATAAAATGTGTGTGCCATGTGTCCACATCCTCTTATGGAGGAAATCTAATATTCCTTAATAAAGGAAAATAAAAGAAATGACTTGTCCTCACACATGTACTAGAGGACAAATTACATGTAGGAATTCCAAAGGAATATCCTAAACTAAATAAAAATAAACCTAAGCTAAGTAAAGATTAAATATTCTAACACCATCAGGTTGTTCAATGTAAAGTTCCTCATCAAGATCCCCATTCAAAAATGCACATTTAACATCCATCTGATAAACCTTGTAGTTTTTATAAGCAACATAGGCAAGAAATTATCTTACAGCTTCATTCCTAGCTACAAGTGCAAAAGTCTCTTGATAATCAATTCCTTTCATCTGAGAATATCCTTTACAAACCAATCTAGCCTTATTCCTTATAACTTGACCATCCTCATTCAATTTATTCCTACAAACCCATTTAGTTCTAATATAATTTGTTTTTTAGGTCGGTGAACCAGGGTCCATGTGTTATTTTTCTCAATTTGATCTAATTCTTCTTCCATAGCTTTCAACCAATATTCATCTTTACATGCCTCAATTACTGATACTAGTTCAACTTGTGAAATTAAACATACCTCATTAGTTGCTAATCTTCTTCTTGTTATCACTCCATTGCTCTTATCCCCAATGATCTGATCTTCTGAATGATTCAATCTCACATACCTCGGAGTCTTCTAACTTTTTGTTCCTCTTCTTTGTTCTTCAGTTACTATAGAATTATCTGATACTGTCGGAGTAACTAGTTCAACTCTCTATTCTGGTAAAGGTACTACCGGTTCAGATATAATCATTTCTACTGGCGGTTCCTTCTCATAAACTTTGATTTGACTTCTATTTATCTCATCTACTTTGACATTAGCACCCTCCACAATTCTCTACAATCTCTTGTTATAACATTTATAAGCTTTGATTTTATTAGAATAACCAAGAAATATGCCTTCATCACATCTAGGATCAAATTTTCCAATAATATCATCTCTCCTGATATAACATTTACTACCAAAAATTATGAAATACTTAACTATGGGTGTATTGCCAAACCATAATTCATGAGGTGTCTTACCGGTTTCTCCTTTGATATGTACACTGTTGAATGTATAAACCATTGTACTCACTGCTTCTCTCTAGTAGATATGAGGTAGACTAGCTTCCATCATCATTGTTCTAGTAGCATCCAAGATAGTTCTATTCTTCCTTTCCACAACTCTATTTTGTTGAGGTGTTCGGGGAGCAGAAAGTTGTCTTCTTATACCATGCTTGTCACAAAAGTTATTAAACTCACTGGATTTGAATTCCCCACCATGATCTGATCTCAAACATTTAATCTTCAATCATGTCTCAGTTTCCATTTTATTTTTAAAGATTTTAATCTTTTCAAATGCTTCAGATTTTTCTTTCAGAAAAGTAACCCACATCATTCTAGAATAATCATCAATGATTATCATGAAATATCTATCACCTTGAAAACTTTTAAATCTAGCAGGGCCACACAAATCAATATGAATAAGATCAAGAACATCATTTGATTTATCTTGTATACTCCTAAAAGAGGTTCTAACTTGTTTACCCATTTGACATTCTTTACATACCGGATTATAGGGCTTCATAATCTTAGGTATATCCCTAACTGCCTTAGTTGAACTGATCTTCAAAATTCACATGGCACAGCCTTTTATGCCATAGACAACTCTCATCAATTTGTGTAATCAAACATGTATTCTCACTAGAGTTCAAATGAAATATATTACCTTTTGTCCGTGTATCGGTTGCTATCTCAAGCCAGATGTGTTAATAATTTTTCATTTTCCATCCTTGAACTGTAATTGAAATCCCTTATCTACCAATTGTCCTACACTCAAAATATTATGCCTCAAACCTTAAACATAATAAACATTGTGAGTATTGTTCTTACCATCCAGTGATATAGCTCCTTTTCCTTTGATCATACATGCCTTGTCATCTCTAAATCTAACTAGACCACCATCAAATTCTTGCAAAGATAGAAACTTCCCTTTATCTCTAGTAATATGATGTTAACAACCACTTTCAATTACCCATTCATCCTTGTCTTCAATTTTAGCAGCAAGTGCCTTCTCTTCAGGTACATTCTCTTCCAATGCCAGATCATCTTCCTTGATAGCTAGGAACACCCATTCCTTCCCATTGCCAGATACACTAGTAGATTCTTTTGTTGGTTCATCATCAGAATCAGTAATGCCTTCCTCATGCGCTATGTAGCATGATTTATCTCTGTTTTTCTTGTATTTATACTTGTTCTGATATCTAGGGTTAGGCTTAAATGATCTTCTAACTCTTTATTCAAATCTTGAATTTCTTTCAGGACATCTAGATGCAAAATGACCAATCTTATTACATGCAAAACATTTAAAAGGTGTTTTTCCTTCATACTTACTTCCTACCGGTCCTTTTGGTACTCTTTTAGCGAATAGTGCTTCAAGTTTCTCAAACTCATCATCTTCTCTCTTCATATATTCCAATTCATTTGCATACAAAGCTTTCCAATCTTGCTTACTGGTTGTAGATGTAGATGCATGAAATGCAAGTTCAATCTTCACAACTTGAGAAAGTCCAAATTCTTTAAGCTCAAAAGAAGATAGTTTCCCAACCAAAGTATCTCTATTGATAGATGTATTAGCCATTGTTATCAACTCATTAATAGTATTACCCTTCATTTTGTAAGTCGGTGGTAGGGCTCTCAAGACTTTAGAAACAATTTCATCTTTGCTTAGACTTCCACCACAACATTGAATTCCCATGACAATCTCATTTACCCTTTCCATGAATGCAGTAATCCTTTCATCTTCTTCCATCTTCATATTTTCACATCTCACCCAGTAACCATCAAATTTAGCAATCTTCACTGTAGGGTCACCTTCATTAAGAGTCTCTAACTTATCCCATATAGCCTTTCTAGATGATTTGTCGGTTAATCCCATTATTTACTGATCAAAAAGTGCACATAAGAGGGCTTCTCTTGCTCTACAATCATTCTCAAGCTCCTTGTCTAGGTTTGTCGGAGGAGGATTGCAAGATCTCGGATTATAGGGTGTGACACCATTTTGTATGATCTCCCAAATCTCCTTTCCAAGACATCTCAGATGAGTCTCCATCTGAATCTTCCATACTGTGTAATTAATTCCATCACGCCTCAGAATATCCATTCGAAAGATAGCTCCAGAATAACTGGATGAACTTGAACTATTAGTTGCCATAGGATCTTCCTCAAGAGGTTAAGCTTTCTGTAGAGAGGACCAAGGCTCTGATACCAATTGTTAGACAGTTCAAATAACCAGAAGACAACTGAGAGGGGGGGGTGAATCAGTTGTGACAGATTACCAGAACCATTAGCAATTTAAATGTTAATACCAGAACCCAAAATATTAATATTGGAATAGCAGTTAAACCAATTAAGCATAAACAGTAATCATAGAATAAAATCCATCCACATAACACCAAGATTTGTACGTGGAAAACCCGGTAATGGGAAAAACCATGGTGGGAATCCTACCCATGGTCAGATAATACTTTTGCAGTAAGTATGTGAATTTCAATTGAGGGGCCTACACTTGCAGGAAGGCCAACAGCCTAGAGCGCATTGCTCATCACAAAAGGAGCCTCACTAACTACATATAAATCTAGACTACAATGCGGAGAAGTGTTGAACTACAAAAGATATCATCTCCTATGCCTGAGTATAGTTCCGCTTAAGCTCAATACCAGAGGACTAAATCCTCTTACATATACCCAATTCTATCTCCAATGATCCACCAACCCCTCTTCCTGAATGATATTACATTATTCACACATTACATTTCTTGACCATGACCTCTAACATTAACCATGATGATCTACAATGAGATATTACATCTATATATACAAACCCTCGACTATAAACAATTAGGTCAGCCACCAAAAAATAAACCAATTACATAATTATAAACCATGTCGGCCTAAGACCAAACAAATAATATCAACACATAAGACATCCTGGAAATACATCAATAGGTCCTATCCACACATTACATTAAAGTCGGTTCATAACCTATATCAACTAGGACCCAGTATAGGTCCACACGCTATAGAAATTATCTCCATCCGCCAAGTCTCAAACATGATCACCAACAACATCCTGAAAATCCACTAGAAGTTGCACCAACACCACTTATACAATTCATCAAAGATCTCTACCAAATGCATTGCCGGTGAAACCCTCGCCGAAACTAGAAATTAAGCTTCTAAGCAAGAAGGATAGAATCCGATCACCAGACCAAAACCAACTGACCAAATTTGAGTAAGAGTATCATGAACAATCCAATTCCATCACCAAACTATACCGGAGCCTACTGGATCATGTCAAATCTAAGTTAACTAGAAACCACTCATCCTACCAGGACCAAAAGGGTGTTAGTAAAGCATCCAAAAAACTAGTGTTGGCATCAATGACAAAACATCAATACAACACATAATCAATTCCACCAAATGGCCAACAATTTGCCCCTTTGGCATTGATGGCAACACTAGATGTGAAAAACATCTAAGTACCAATAAATGTCAAACAAGTCTCCCCCAATGGAAGACAACCAACAAACTCCCACATACAGCTCTGAATGTCAATATCTCTCCCCTTTACTTTTCATATTCATATCTCTCCCCCTTTGAATTTTTCTTTTTCTTTCTTTATCTTTTTCACATCAATATCTCTCCCCCTTTGACATTAATGTTAGAAATCTGACAAAAATATCAAAGAAAAAACATAAACCACTGAATTACAAAGCTAACTAGGGTAAGTGCACAAAGATGGTTGTCAGAAAAGTGGACACGCCCAAAAAAAACATGAAAAACAACAAAATGTGCACAGGGTATTTCAAATTTAAAGAACCTCGTATGTGTTTAGGATCGTTTTGCCAAGCCTAACTAAAGCTAAACCGTGTACGCGTTTTAAAGTATAGTAACCACGTATACATTTTAAAAACTAAAACCCCATATGTGGTTTAGAAACTAAAAACCCCATACACGTTTGTTTGTCAATAAAATGCAATTCATTTAGCATTCCAAACCTAATGGAATGCTAAATGAATTATTGCACTTTCAAATATGTAGCCTCCTAGTTGGATTTTCAAATATTGATTATCAATTTGGGATTATTGCATCCTCATCTTATCTATCATTTATAAGATTATTGTATCTGCATGCTTCATTCTCATTTTATTTGTCTTATACAGGTTGTCGATTCTCAAAACTAGACCAAGTCTTATATGAGATGCTTCATGCCCGAAACTAGACATATTTGTTTTTATTTCATGTCTTATTTAGGTTAGTCCATGCTCGAAACTAGATTAGCAAGTGTTATAAGAGATGCTTAATTCTTGAAACCAGACAACAAAATATGTAGTTGGGTGAGTGGAACTAGCAAAACATAGCTAGACTATTCTGGTTCTTCCTTCCTACATGGATCACCTAGCATAACACAACTTGCTATCTTGTGGAATCCAAGTTCCTTCTTTCTCTCCCATGAACCCATAGAATAACACACTTTTCTAGTGTTGGATCATGGTTTATTGTGCTTTCAATTGGTGTATGTCCTTATTCTTTCTATAAGTCCACTTGTGCTCTTGCAATAACATGTCAAAAATTATATTACTAGTTGAGATGTTTTGGTTATCAATGTATCTTCAACTAGTGGACTTGGATCTTTTTTTTTTAGAACTAATGTTGTTTTCCCTTGATTATACTTAAAGGTTACTTGCATGGATTGGTAGGATCCTATGCATGGGGGCTTGATCGCCCCTCAACATTATCCCCTCCCTAATTTGTCTCTCTCTCAAATGCTCCTATCCTTAGTTTGTATTGTTGGTATTTTGGTTATGTTGATATGGTTTTGTCATTTGTGTCAACACTTATCAACTCTAGCACTTTGGAGGATTGGCAATGTTCACCGGCAAACAAGTGACTTTATGAACAGTCACCGGTATCTGGTATACCGACAGGATATAATGTTCACCGGCACTTGGAATGACATGGAAAACATCTGGTTATGTCAAAGACATTGTTTGGACACTTTGTCTTGGAGATTTTTTCATTGGTATATTCGTGTTTGCATATTTGTTGTTACCAGCAAATAGGTCCAGAATAAGCACCGACAGGCTTATCTATTCTAGATCAGCATGACACACATTGGAGATGATTTTGTTGTTATTGTAAATGCATTAAGCTAACATGTTGAATCAGATATTGCATCAGTTATTGATTTACTTGTAATTATTTTATTGTAATATCTTTTAGAGCCGACCTACTAAAATTGGTCTTAGGTTATGGTATATGTGTAAGATCAATATGCGATCAGGATAAGGAATTGTAAGAAGGTATATGTGAGACTAAGCAGAGCTATACATGTAGACATCATTTGAAGGTGAAGCAAGGTTTTTGTGAAGGCAATCATAACTACATCGGTACTAAATCCAGCATATGAAGATGCTATTTTAAGCAGTACATCATTATTGGATTTAACCATCCAATTGTAGTCAGTGTGACTCCTATTTGTGTTTGAGCAGCGAGCTCTAGGTGCTTGGCCTTTTTGCATGTGCAAACCCCATTTGTATACACATACTATCAGCAGTAGTATCGTCTGATTGTGGGTAAGGTTTCCCACCGTGGTTTTTCCCCTTACAGGGTTTCCACGTACAAATATTGGTGCTATGTGTTGTGGATGTTATTGTCTTTCTATTTCATGCATTAATTTTTACTGGTACTGCAATTAACTAATAAACTATCTACCGGTATAAAGTTTGGTTTACCGGTATTAAGCATTAAGGTTGGTTAAGTTGTTTTTGGTTTGAATTTATTAGACAACTGATTCACCCCCCCCCGCCCTCTCAATTGTCTCCAGGCCTAACATGTCTTTCTCTCAAATGCTCTATCTCTTTATTTCTACATTATCAAGAGTATGAATGTGAGATCATACTCTGCTAAAGTGGGGGCTAAATGTAGCATTGCAAATTGTACACCTTTATTAGTGTGTCCAATTTCATAGTATTCTAGCACCTA
The DNA here is from genome assembly GCF_030272615.1 of Cryptomeria japonica. Taxonomy (NCBI): domain Eukaryota; kingdom Viridiplantae; phylum Streptophyta; class Pinopsida; order Cupressales; family Cupressaceae; genus Cryptomeria; species Cryptomeria japonica. The sequence goes on along the minus strand of NC_081411.1, from coordinate 379,312,599 downwards.
TTTTAGTACTTCCCTTTCCTCTATGCATTATAGGACCTTTATTGTAATTAATTAATATTTAATTCAATATTATTGGTCTTATTCCACCTTTTTAAATCATCACACTCTTATTTGGGCCCTTAATTCTAGATGTACCCTTTGTTATTATATCTTGATATATCATTAAGCTTACCCTGATTTCAACTCTCAAAGCATATTTTCACATACTTATGCATTATGGTTTGAGCCACCAAGCTAGATTTGGAATTAGAGTCACATTATCTTGTATCCCTAGAAATTTGAAAAAAAGATGATAGGATTGAGTAGTATACTACTTGGTCCTGCACTTTTTTCCCTGAATTTCAAGAAGATAATTTGATGGTCTTTTCTAATTCAAATCATGCTTTGTGTAAAAATATATCAATTCTAAGTCAGCCTAAAGGTAATTTTAATTATGAAATTCCTATATAAGGTATCCCTCTCAATTTATTTGTATTATCTAATCCTGTGGTAAAATTATCATCAATTCAAGAGTAATTATTCTTCCTCAAGAGCAGATCTAGTTCAAGAAGCAACAAACTACATCAAGGCATCTTCATACTATGTTTCAATTATGATTTCATGATAAATTGTATTTGATTTATCATGTTATTCCATTAACACATGAGGACTTATCCTAAGAGAATTGCATCACCTATTGAAGGTATAATCTTATATATTCAAGCATTTCAATTTGAGATCTAGCCTTGCCCACAAAAGGCAAGTTTTTCCAATTCAATTTCTATTTAAATTAGGGTTAATTCCAAACCCAAGGTTTGATATAAGGAAAAACCTATCCAAAACCCCATTTATTTCCTCTTGTCTACAACTATAGGTACCTAATGAAGCCAGGAAGACTAGAACAATATTAGGACCCAGAAATAGAGCATCTAGCCAAATTTAACTAGCAAATGCCCAGACCAAGATGCTCTGGGCACCATGGTCCAAGACTAGGGTGCTCTAGGTGTCATGGTCCTCCAAGAACATATCCAAATTCGATAGGTGTCTTTTAGACTACATCAAGATTCAAACTTTCAAACTATATCTAAAAAGACCAAGGCACTAAGTGCCCTACTCTTGTCAGTTTAGCTCCAATTTTCAATTACAAGTTCATAGTTAGATTCCCTTCCACGTTTGTACCCATTGTGAATCTTTTGTTTCATTATCAATAAATGTGTAGTGTCATAAAATTGTGACACTAGCAATTTTTGACTACATTAGGGTCCTCACACATGCGAATTCAAATCTTCTAGCCTAATCGGAGACCAGAGATTGCTTAGCTTGCGGAAACAACTTCTTCCTTGGCCTCTACATCACCTCGTTAGAACTCTGCCCTAGAGAAAAGCGTAGGATAGGGACATGGTGCCACTATCCCCCCTTGGACAGGGGCGTGGTGCCCTTGTCCTCCCAGGACAAGGGTGTGGTGCCTCTATCCCTACCCTATTTTGGGGTAGGACCCTTCCTAGGGTTGCATTGTTGGTTGTGCCTTGGGCGGGAAACTCCCCCGATGTCAGCCCGTGATGAAATTCAAATTCACTAACGTGTATTTAAGCGGCATTTTTCCTCTCATTTGCATAGGTGAAAATTTGATAAATTGGATAAGTTGAAGTTGGAGAGATTCAAGTATGCACAAGCGTTCAAGCATTCAAGCATTCAAGTATTCTTTTCCAACATTGAGCATTCTCAATTCTCCCTTCAAGGCTAGGTATTGCATTCAAGTCAAGGATTCAACCATTGAAGAAGAGATTGATTTCAACATTCAATTCCGCACAAGCATTTCTATCAACATTTCTACTACAACCTTCCTTAAGGTGATTTACAATTCAGTCTTTCATTTACTGCTACTTGCACGTACTTTCTTTCGTTACTTGGTTAATTCAAAAACTAGGGTTTGACCTAAAGGCAAACCCCCAATCCCAACCCATTTCCTCTCTTTCCTATGTGTAGGTTGTAGGTGTGCAACTATACTTTCAGTTTTGGGCTTCATTTGTAGAAGCGGAAAAACCCTTTTCGTTTCACGGATTTTTTAGAGGACCATGTACATTCCCACCATGGTCCAGGCAACTTTTCCTCAAATTCGTAGGGCAACTTCACCTTGACATTTTACTTGCCAAATCCAGGTGCATAGCTTCATCCCATATTCCGATCTCAAGTTATAATCAGTTCTTTGTCACTTTTGCACTACATAATTCAATCAATTCCATTACATTTCAAACAAGGAAGAGGGGATCAACTTAGCATTCCCAATTCATTCAGAATTCAATCTACCATCTTTGTGTGGAGAAATTGAATCTAGTGAATTATCCTCTCCTCTTTCTAATGTACCATGGTGAAAAGTGCTTGAATGGTAATCAATAGTGAAGCTCTCGTCTCTCTTTGAGGGAAAGGGTAGTTTCCTTCTTAATCTATCATTCACCATTTTCCCACCATTACATTTTGGTGAACCCAACATCTTGCATGCTTTCATTTGAACAACATTGTATATTTTTCATTTACAAGTTTCAACTTTCTGCAAACTTAGTGGTCAATTCATTAAAAACCCTAGTTTTAAAAATTAAAATTGAACTTGTGATTTATAAAATTTGCTTGTGGTTATTTTAGATCTGAAAATTGTTTTGATTATCAAACTCAATTTCCTCATTGTCTTGTTCAATTTGCAATTAAAATTTACAAAATTAAGAGGTTACTTGTTAAAAACCTAATTTTCAAAAATCATCTTGAACTTGTGTAAAAAAATAAATAAATTTGGATTTCAACTTAATTTTTAGATTTTTGATTGTTCTGAGATTTGTCTTCAATCCTACAATTCAAATTTCTAATCTCCCCCCTTTTTCCCAAAATTCAAATTTCAAAACTAAGTGGTTAGGTCATCAAACCCTAATTTTTAAAATTAATTGGATTTTGTGTGAATTTCAAATCAATTTCATTTACATTTATATTTCTAAACATTTTCCAAGGTGTCTTTATCCATTAGGTTTCACCCTTTGCAAAATTGCAATTCAATTCCTCTCTCTCTTCAAAACCCTAATAGGGTCCTATTTTCACATTTGCGCCTCCATTTTGCCCATCTAGAAATCATAAAATTCACCATTTTTTGGGGGTTAGTTTTAAAATCATCATAATATCCATCCCTAAATTTTTTTTAAAAAAATTGGTTGGACCATGTGCGTTCCTGCCACGGTCCTTGGCTTTTTTCCTGAAATTTTGGGAGATTGTTATGATTGTATTTAATAGCTTAAATCCAGAAGATTGGCTGATTTTATCGATTTTTAATCCCTCTAGAATTGGAAATACCTCCCAAATTCAACATTTCAAATTTCAAGAAAATCTTTAAAATTAAGAGGTTAATTATAGTCTGCCTTGATTTTAAAAATTCTGATTTTAAAATTAAGTGGTATTCCCTTGGCCCTAATTTTAAAATTCCAATTTCCTTTTATTTTGGGAAATTGTGTCATTCCCCTTCTCCCAACAAAGTTCAAATTGTGTAATCATTATTTTCTTACATTTTGCATTACTTAATTTTGTAAGCTTTGTTCCATAATTCAAAATTCAAATTTTCCCTTTAGTGCATGAGTTTTACCACTATTAGTCCTACCTATCCTATCCCTGTTAGATGAAGCATTAGAATTAAGGCTTCCCAAGGTTTAATTACTGAGGAGATGGAGCCAAATTTGGGTGACTTCTTTAATGAGGATCATGCTAATTCTTCTCATCCTAATCATGTGCCTACTCACCCCATTGATGGATCCCATGATGAAGAAGAAGTTTTAACTAGGGTTTCTTTAGATCAACTTTCCACATTGGAAAATCGATTTGATAGCTTTCAACAATGGATGTCCCAAGAACATCCTAATAGTGAAGCTCTTCCATTAATTGAAGGTCTTAAATGCATGCTTCAAAGTGATAAGAATGGAATTGATATATTGTGTGGCATTGCACATATTGTTGATTCTAATGTCATGCCTATCAAGAGTTGTGTCGAAACCCTAGGTTACAACCTGCAACACAAGTCAATTCTTCTATTCCTTTGACTACTCCTATGACTAGTATTCCTACTTTCACATCCAACATCATGGCTACTTCAACTCAAAATGTCATTCCTACAACCATAGGTCATGGGGGCAATCCCTCTTCTTCATTTAATCCTCCATCATTACCTATGACTTCCATGAGTATTCCTATTATTCCTCAACCAATTAGTGTGACACAAGGAGGCAATTCCTTACCAACAAATTTATTCCTCCTTTAAGTGTCCCTTTTCCTACTTGGTCATCACCAATACCTACTTATCATAATGTCCCACCACCTTATTCTCAGTCCATGCCTTCTTTCAATAACATCACACCACCTTCTCAATCACCTATGTCTTACATCAATTCTTCTACCAAAATGCAAATTAACAATCTTGCTCAAACTGTGTCTTCCTTACAACAACAAGTTGCTTCTATGAGTCAATCCAAGTTTAGCGTGCCCACCTTTGATGTTGCGAGCCCACTTTCTCTTGATATTGTTAAAGTCATGCCACCTAAACATGTTGAGATCCCTCAATTGGAACTCTATAATAGAAAAGGTGGTCCTCTTACACATGTCAAAACATTTCAAACCTTGTGTACTGATTTTGCTTATGATAAAAGATTGCTTGAAAAAAAATTTACAAGAACACTAAGAGATAAGGCCTTACAATGGTATTGCTCTCTACCTTCTTATTCTATCACTTCCTTTCAACAAATAGAAAATGCTTTCATCCAACAATTTCAATACAATATTGGTCCTAAAACCACTTTGACTGATTTAATGCACTGTAAACAAGGTGTTAAAGAAAAAGTGATTGATTTCATTAGTAGATATAAGCACCTGTGTGCTTAGATTTCTTTTCATGTGCCTGATAATGATATTCAAAGAATTTTCATTTCTAATTTACAAAAAGATATCAAGGAAAAGATTCTTTTGTCTGAGTTTGCCTCATTTCCGCAGTTGTGTGCAACAATCCACAATTATCAACTTGTTGTGATTCAAATGGAGAAATCCACTCCTATGGCTCCGAGTGATAAGGGGGGGAGTGTTCAACAACCATTTGCAAAGTTCAAACCAACAAAAAGCTTCATCAAGTTCAATGATCCAATCAACAACAATCATGTGAATGCTACAACAGGTGTGCCTTCTATTTCTAATTTTTTCCAAAGAGAAAGATGGTTTACTCCTTTGAATGAATATTTACATAGTATTATGTCTCAATTGTTGCACAAAATTTTTATCAAACTTCCTCCTATAAAACAAATTGATCCTTCCAAACTTGCATCTCCTTATTTTGATAACAATTCATTTTGCCAATTTCATCGTCAACCTGGTCATGATACTAAGAAATGTTTTGCATTGAAGAATAATATTCAAGACTTGATTGTTAATAATATTATATCTATGGCAGGTGTGGATGATAAAGGGAATAAATCAATAGCTCCTCCTAATCAAAATCTTAAGATTTTCATTGATCCCTTGCCATCTCATACCTCTAACGTTATTGTTCACTCTCTTCTTAAGAATTCACCTCTATGGATCCAAACTTGGTTAATATGGTAGAAACACAAGATACACATAAGGATCCTTGTATTACATTTGACCCTAGTGAGACCATTAGAGTACCCGATGGCCCTTTATACATAGTTACAAAGGTTAAGGATATCCCTTGTCGTGGTGCCCTGATTGATCCCTCTTGCATGGTTAATGTCATAACTGAAGAGTATCTTTTCACTTTATGATTGCATAAACCAATATAAGATGATTCTAATGTGGTTGTGAAGTTATTTGATGGCTTCTCTTGTCCTACCATTGGCTCTATCACTCTTCCTGTTGAAGTCCATACTAAATCCATGCATGTTGACTTTGTTATCATACCATTTTCTGAGCAATTTTGTGGGAAGCTGGGTTATCCTTGGTTATCTTCCATGAAGGCTATTGATTCTCCACTCCACAAGTGTCTTAAATTTCCTCACAATGGAGAAATCATAAATGTGACCCATAGCTTATTTTTTCCATCTGAAAGAATCCCTGGTATTCCTATTTATTTATTTTGGCCTAAACAATTTCAATCTCTTCCATCACGAAGCGATGCTCTTTTTCAATCTTATCAAAATGGAAGAACGATATGATCTTATCCTTAAGTCAACCTAGATCACCAACACTTAGCATTCCTATTATTCTTCAAGATGAGGTTCTTCCCCTCTCGGATAGAACTAATCTCCCTCCTAACGAAAATTGTCCACCTTCTCCTATGGATGTGATTTTGCCTTCTCTTAAGGAGAACAACAATATTCTTCCTAAGGTTAGACCTATACCTCCTCCTCATGATGGACCTGGTCTCCTTCCTACACCTAATATTCCTCCTTTCTATGGTGCAGTTCCACCTCCTTCCTCTTATCGAGAGAAGATGACTGCTTCTCCTATTGTTCATCCAAAAAGACCTCAACCTAAACCTTCAAATATCAAGGAGAGAAATATTCCTATGTGTTCAAGTGTTCCTCCTCCTTATCCTTCCAATAAGACTCAATGAAATCATTGTGCAATAGAATGCCAATGAAGATGCCATGTTCAAGCTCGTGAAACTATCCCTCAAAATACTCAATCTCCTCAAACTCCAGCAGTTGACATTATTCCCTTTTCTCCTAAGCAAGATGTTCATCCAACATCTCCAAATCATAAGTTGCATAAAAAATGTGATGATTTTACTCCTATTAGTTTTCTTGCTCCTCTTTCTCTAAACTTTGATTAAGAAATGGGTGAAAATGTTATTCATAATGGCAATACAACTCCTGATGCTTCTGATAGTGAGTATGAGTATGTTGATGTGGAAAAGCATTTATTGGATGAGTTTTCACAAACCCTAATCCTAGCTCTAGAATTGAACAAAGTGGCTTACAACATGAGCATAGTCCTTGTTTGGATCTTGTGATAGCTCTATCTGTTGTGCTAGATGTCTCTCCTCTGGCATGTTGCTCGCCTTCCCGAAATAGTAGTCAGCAAGATTGAGAGGTGGATGTCATGCTAGATTACCGATACTAGCACTGTAGATCCTCTCTCTCTCTCTCTCTCTCCTTTCTTTCTCTTTGTGACCATTCTTCTATGTGTATCCCTATTCTTCTATTGTTCCCTTAATGTCTACTTGGGGATGATCCAAAGCATTGAGATCTTTTCTTGGTCTCTTTCGTGTTGACTCAAAAGACATCCTCTCTTCCCTTTCTTCTAAGGTAGTGTCCTTCTTTAGGGAATGAAGATTATTATATGCATATACATACATGATATACATGATTTATCATACACCATACTGACCCCGAGGAAAGCGACACTACCTCATTTTTGTGTTCATTATCCTTGGGTTTATACCTTGATTGGGGGGCTAAATCCTTTCTATAACATGCTCCATTTGTTCTCTCTCTCTTGGGTATATCTTACCTTAAATCAATCACCCCCGATAAGGCACACATGATCTCTTTAATGTGGGGGCATACACTCCACTCATACTTTCCTTCTTGTGATACTTAGAATTACTTAGTGAACTTTGTTTTGCTTTGTAATCTTTGGTATCCTTGCTTTTATGACTCATAGTGAAGGGAACTTTTCTACTTGCAGTCATGGTTCTCCCCTTCTCGATCTTCCCTTTTACTTTGTCAACTGAAGTCATAAGATCCTAAGTCCACTAGGGGCTTGGCGCATCTTGCCTCCTTGATGTGGTAAAAGTCTTTCATTCTTGTTTCCTTGTACTTTACCGACAGTATTGGCGTACACTTATACTCCCGCTAAAGTGGGGGCTAAATGTAGTGTCATAAAATTGTGACCCTAGCAATTTTTGACTACGTTAGGGTCCTCACACATGCGAATTTGAATCCTCTATCCTGATCGGAGACTAGAGATTCCTCAGCTTGCGGAAATAGCTTCTTCCTTGGCCTCTACATCACCCCATCTGCACTTTGCCCTGGAGAAAAGGGTAGGACAGGGGCGTGGTGCCACTGTCCCTCCTTGGACAGGGGCATGGCACCCCTGTCCTCCCAGGACAGGGACATGTCGCCCCTGTCCCTGCCCTATTTTGGGGCAGGACCCTTCCTAGGGTTGTATTGTTGGTTGTGCCTCGGGTGGGAAACTCCATCGATGTCATCCCATGATGAAATTCAAATCCACTAACATGTATTTAAGGGGTATTTGTCCTCCCATTTGCATAGGTGGAAATTTGATAAATTGGATAAGTTGAAGTTGGAGAGATTCAAGTGTGCACAAGTGATCAAGCATTCAAACATTCTTTTCCAACATTGAGCATTCTCAAGTCTCCCTTCAAGGCTAGGTGTTGCATTCAAGTCAAGGATTCAACCATTGAAGAGGAGATTGATTTCAACATTCAATTCCACAAAAGAATTTCTATCAATATTTCTAGTACAACCTCCCTTGAGGTGATTTACAATTCAGTCTTTTGTTTACAGCTACTTACATGTACTTTCTTTCATTACTTGGTTAATTCCAAAACTGGGGTTTGACCTAAAGGCAAACCCCCAATCCCAACCCATTTTCCTCTCTTTTTTGTGTGTAGGTTGTAGGTGCACATCTATACTTTTGGATTCAGGCTTCATTTGAAGAGGCGGAAAAACCCTTTTCATTTCACGGATTTTTCAGAGGACCGTGTACATTCCCGCCATGGTTCAGGCAACTTTTCCTCAAATTCGCAGGGCGACTTCGCCTCAACATTTTACTGCTAGATCCAGGTGCACAGCTTCAACCCATATTCTGATCTCAAGTTATAATCAATTCTTTGTCACTTTTGCACTACATAATTCAATCAATTCCTTTACATTTCAAACAAGGAAGAGGAGATCAACTTAGCATTCCCAATTCATTCAGAATTCAATCTACCATCTTTGTGTGGAGAAATTGAATCTAGTGAATTATCCTCTCCTCTTTCTAATGCACCATGGTGAAAAGTGCTTGAATGGTAATCGATAGAGAAGCTCTCATCTCTCTTTGAGGGAAAGGGTAGTTTCCTTCTTGATCTATCATTCACCATTTTCCCACCATTACAAAATGTAATCAATCCAAGTTGCTAGTTTGTGCATGTACCTTCTTAGCTTAGGTTTTGACATTCGAATTACATATTTTTAATTATATTTTCAACACAACAAAAGGAAATAGGACTCTAATCAACATTTAAACCTATTCCTAATAGAATAAGTTTGTTGATAATCTATTAAAGTAGCAGGATAACAAGTAAACTTAAAGACATTAATAGGTTTCATCACCTCTTTCAGCTAAGCATTGGAATATGAAACAACAAAAAGAAATATTCTAAATCAACTCTTGTAAAAGAGGGTCAAGAAATACCTTAGGGTTCTTATTCCTTGGTTCTTTTTAAAGTTGACTTGAGTTGACTTGTAAATGCAAAGTGACTATGATCTAATCTTGTGTAAATGAATGAATGAACTACAAAAATAGAGTGATATAGAAGCGGAAACTTCATAGCACAAATAGAAATTAAATGAGAATCCAAAGATGCACCTGTGGCTACAATTTGGTCTCAAATTGACTGGTCAAGGTCACTCAAAATGCCTTTTTCTTTTTATGAACCATTACATAGGAATCTAGATCTAGACCTCTAAGAACCTGATCTAGAACCGTGACAGATCATAACTTGCTCTAGGAGGACAATGGCACCCAAAATGCTCTTTTCCTAGATAGAAATGCCCCAGACCCTTGTCTAGGGTTTTACCACTCAAATTGGTAGCAATGACCTGTCTCTATGTCTTGAGTGTCTTCCAATCTTTCCATCTCCATTGAAAACCTGTAGCTACACTTGCAAGATTAAAGAGGGTAGGGTTGTGGTTATATAGGCTTTTTCGTTAGTCAAACCCCTATTTTCATGATTTACACCTTTATAAATAACTAATATTAAAATTAGAATAATGTGTGTGCTCTTGAATCTTAAGTGTGTCTAAGATTGCTATGAGCTAAAGTGCATAAATATAAACTAGGATCCTACTCAAAAGTGTTAGAGAAAAAACCTAAATGATATGATTGAATGTAAATTGCAATTAAATCAAGACTACATTAACAACATAACTTGAAATGATAAATCTCAGATCTAAAGCTTAATTGTAGAAATACATGAGAATAACATGAAATCATACCCAACCCTTAGGGAGAGGTACAAGCCAATCATTGTCCAACATCTCTTAAAGCTTCCATGAAGATGAATGAACCTGAATGTAGACTTGATGCTTGTTAATTAGATCTTGAATTTTATAGAGTCTTTACTTCATGAGGATATCATAGCATTACAACTTTAGTTTGATGCTAGAATGATTGTTTTCACAAATGAGGAAAGAAGATCACTTATATATGAGACTCTAACTTTGATTTGATAAAAGGTTGACTTAGAAATATTATTTTTTACATTGGGATAGTTTTGGAAAGGGTAAGACCAACTCTTTTTATCCCCTAAAATCTTAGCCAAAAAGCATTGAACAAGGTTGTTATAAACGAATTCATCCCAACAAATAGACATCATGAGATTATAGGATCTTATTTCCAAAAACATATTTTTTGTGAAAAAAATGTGATATTTAAGTGGGGGAAGTGTTATTTTGAATTTTTGAAATAGGGTAGGACTTAAAATTAATTAAAATGATGAAAGCAAAAGGGCACACCTAAGATTAAGGGTCCAGATAAGAATGTGATGAGATATAAATTGAGATAGGACTCATATTCTTTAATTAATTAATGACTAAATGCATATGGTCTTATAATGCATAATAAAATGAGACACATTAAAGTGATTGCTACAAAAGCATGGAATTGGACACCCTAATTAAAGGTGTACAATTTATGACACTACACTTAGAGCTTGAAAGTTTACTTTAATTTGTTTATTTTAGATCTTAATACATTGGTTTAATGCTTTTGAGTGTGGGGGCTTTTAGACAAAAGGGGTTTTTTCACATATATTTTTGTTTCTTCTCTTTTGTCTTTTTATTCTTTTTCATGTTCTTGAATTGCTAATTTATATACATCATTATACTACTAAAATTTTCTTAGATCTACAAATTGCATTATCTTTCCTCTAAGGGTTAATATAATGAGAAATCAAATATGTGTGTTTCCATTTTAAAGGCATAGTAGTATGGGCTTGTATCAAGTTATTGAACATATAATTAAAAAGAAAACATAATATGTGAAAGGTCCATATTGGTTCTCAATGGCCTTTTTGAGATGCTTTTTCCCTTCACTTTCATCAAATGACTTGGTTTATAGAAATATGATTATTTTAGTAATGACAAGATTGTAAAATAAAATATCTAGGGCTTGTCCCAAAGGGTTATTTTTTATTTTTAATTTTATTTCATAGGTTATCCCATAGGGATGGTAATCATAGAAGGGTTTTGAATTAAAGTGCTTGATTGTGTTTAATATTAGTAACTCCATTGCCGAAATCATGTTCTTATTCTTACTAAAAATCTTATGTTGTTTAATTTGTGTTTGGTTTTGGGATTTTTTAGAGATTTTTTTTCTATTCCTTTGGTGATGAGAGATTTTTCAATAAAAACATTTTTTATGATATCATTTAAATTAGTGATCTAATGAAATTTTAGGTGAAAATTCATCTCTTAATTAAGCTTAGTGGTAAATAAGTTGAAAATTTATGTTGGAATTATGTGTTGATGTGTTGTTGTGGTTGTCATTAATGTCAAACTTGTTGTTTTGGATTGGTCTAGAATGTCTATGGTGCATAGTTATCTTGTTGTGTTGTTGACATTGTTGTTCTATTGGTTTTAATAGAAGTATTTGGGTCTAGAATATGTTGTTGATGTTGAGTGTTGTTATCTTCATTGGATATAGTTTCAATATTATGGATATGATGCTTTTGTTGTCCGAAAACATCTTTGTGTTCTACGAGTGTTGCGGCATTGATTGTTGTTGGTTGTGAGATTCTACTAGACCTATCCTTAGGTCTAGATATGATTTGTAGAAGTGTTTTGATATGCTATGGGTCTCACTATAGCATGTGGAGATCCAGATTTGAGTTATTTGCATTAGAGAGTATGATGTTGACTGTTAATTGCTTATATGGATACATAGTGTGTGGATATGTTATTAGTTATGTTTCGGTGATTGCGGATCAATGAATTGATATTTGAAAGTTGTGTTTTGGTCCCATCTTTCTCTTAGAGTTGATCAGTGTGTAAATTTTTGGTTTGGAAAGTTTATTTTGGTTCGAGCCAACTTGGTTCAATCTTTGATGATCTATCTAGTATATAAGGATGTATGTGATTGAGTTGAGTGAATGGTATGAGATGAGATGAGGCATGGAGTATAGATGTGAGGATAATCAGTGAGGTTTAGTAAAGAGTAAAAGAAGAGTTGTGTTTTGATGATATGAAAGTTGTGCTATGACTATGACAGAGATTTGAGATAGAGTGTTGGCAGTTGAGATTAGAGTTGTGTGTGTTGATTTCTGGTCGCTTGATGCAAATTTCAAGGATAGCTTCATGATCGAGAGATCCTTCTTTTCATATCATTTTTGTATCTTTCCCTTAAATGCAGTTAGCTTCAGGTTTTGCGAGTCCTCTTTGTATCTTGCCCAATGAGCAGTTAACATTGGTGTGCAAGTCCGGAGCAGTTAGCTCTTTTCTTTGTAATCTGATATACACAGTGGATATATTTTTTGGGAAGGTGTTCTCTGTACTTTCTTCATGTTTAGGTTTTCCACATATAAATTTTGGTGTTCATGTGTTGGATGAGTGTTGTTGATTAATTGTTTACGTGTTGCATTTAATGTGTGTTTTGGACTGATTCACCCCCCCCTCTCAGTCCTACCTTGGGTTCAAAAAAATAAAATTAGATATTGGTCAAGGAAACCTACTAGCCAATATTCTCCATATTTTAAGGAATAAAGAAAAACTTTCCACATTCCTTTATTTAATACTGCATTAATCCATCATTGTCACCTCATACTCAACATTCTATAAAAATTATTTTATAAATATTTTAGCTAAATCAAGGAATCTTGTAATGGATTTCATAGGAAGACACAACAACCATTATAAAGATTCACCTCCTAAACTTAATTAGTTTCCACTTCTTCAAATGACATGAAAAATATTTTACATGTTCTCTTAGATTACATTTTCCTTTATGTTTTTCAAAATAGGAAGAATAAGACATTTATAGCATTTATCTAGCATAGGGTTGGGGGCAAAAATCCACAAATTTATTATTTTTATCTCTTAGAGATCATCATTCACATCTTCCATTCTTAGGAAAATGATGCACTTGAAGTGAAGATGATAGTAGAGTAAAGTTGGGTTTTTATGATGTGAAATTTTAAGTGATGGACCTATATGGGAGGTTAAGTTTTTTAACTATTTACTTACTATAATTGATCAAACATAATTTTTTTAGGCCTTAAGAATATTATTGTGCTAGAATATTTGTTTTATTATCAACACAAGGGACATTCATAGTATTGGCTATTGCTTTATCTTGTCCACTAGGATTCATAGCCATGCTCTAAGTTTAAAGGATCTTGACTTATGATGTTCAAATTCTCAAATTTATAATCTAAGGGATACTTGGCTTATTTATATCAAACTTGTTGTTCCGTAGTGGTCCAAAATGTCTGTGGTGTAGAGTTATCTTGTTGTGTTGCTGATGTTATAGTTTTCCTATTGGTTATTTCAAAAGTATTTGGGTCTGAAATTTGTTGATAATGTTGAGTGTTGTTGTTATCTTCATTGGATATAGTTTTGGTATATGGATATGATGGCTCTATGGTTTAGCAACATCTTTGTTTTCTCCAAGAGTTGTGGCATTGATTGTTATTGGTTGTTAGATTCTATATTAGACCTATCCTTAGGTCTAGCTATGATTTGTGGAAGCATGTTTGATATGCTATGGGTCTCACCGTAGCGTGTGGAGATCCAAATTTGAGTTATTTGCATTGGAGAGTATGTTGTTGACTATTAATTGCTTATATGGATGTGTACGATGTGGATATGATGTTGGTTATCTTCTAGTGATTTTGGATCGGTGAATTGATCTTTGGAAGTTGTGTTTTTGGTCTCCTCTTTCTCTTGGAGTGAATCAATGTGTGTATTATTGGTTCAAAAAAATTATTTTGGTTTAGGCCGACTTGGTTCAAGCTTTGATTATCTGTTTTGTATATAAGGATGTATGTGATTGAGTTGAGGGAATGGTATCAGATGAGATGAGGTGTGAAGTATAGATGTGAGGACAATCAGTGAGGTTCGGTAAAGAGTAAAAGAATATTTGTGTTTGAATGATATGAAAGTTGTGCTAAGACTACGACAAATATTCGAGAAAGAGTATTGGTAGTTGAGATCAGAGTTGTGTGTGTTGATGTTGGTCACTTGATGTAGAGTTCAAGGATAGCTTCATAATCAAGAGATCCTTCTTTGCATATTGTTTTTGTATCTTGCCCTGAGTGCAATTAGCTTCATGTTTTGCAAGTCCTCTTTGTATCTTGCCCCATGAGCAATTAGCCTCGGTGTGCAATTTCGGAGCAGTTATCTCTTTTCTTTGTAATCTGATATACATAGTGGATATATTTTGTGGGCAGGTGCTCACCGTGATTTTTCCCTGTTTGGGTTTTTCACATATAAATCTTGGTGTTCATGTGTTGGATGATTTTTGTTGATTAATTGTTTATGTGTTGCATTTAATTTTTTTTTTGGACTGATTAACCCCCCCTCTCAGTCCTGCCTTGGGTTCGAAAAGTTATTTTTTATATATTGGTCAAGGAAACCTACTAGCCAATATTCTCCATATTTGAAGGAACATAGAAAAAATTGTATCATTCATTTATTTAATATTGCATTAATCCATCATTGCCACCTCATACTCGACATTCAATAAAAGGTATTTTATAAAAAATTTAGCTAAATCAAGGAATCTTGTAATGGATTTCATAGGAAGACATAAGAACCAATTTAAAGCTTCACCTCCTTAACTTTGAGGGAATAATACAATCAAGTAGTTTCCACCATAGGTAGCTTCTTCAAATGACATGAGAAAACCTTTTAAATGTTCTCTTAGATTACATTTTCCTTTATATTATTCAAAATTGGAAAACTTAAAATAGAAAGGAAAAATAATTTGTTACATTTATCTAGCAATGGGATGAGGGGAAAAATCTACAAATTTATGATTTTAGATCTTGGATATCATCACTCACATCTTTCCATTCTTAGGAAAATGATGTAACTTGAAGTGAAGATAATGGTAAAGTAAGGTTGGTTTTTATGATGTGAAATTTAAAGTGATGGACCTATATGTGAGGTTAATTTTTTTAACTATTTACTTACTATAATTGATCAAATATAAAAAAATTTAGGCCCTAAGGATATTATTGTGCTAGAATATTTTTCTTATTATTAACACAAGGGATCTGTAGAGTATTGGTTGTTGCTTTACCTTGTCCACTAGGATTGATATTCATGCTCTAAGTTTAAAGGATCTTGACTTATGATGTTCAAATTCTCAAAATTATAATCTAAGGGCCACTTTTCTTATTTATATATTAGGTAGATAAAGATGTTGTAATTGTTGTATTCACTTTGATTCACAAGTCTATCACTATCATCAATCTCAAATGGGTTTGTAAGATACTTTGGATTAAGGCATTGAAAATAAAATAGATTCTAACCAAATAGACTTTTTATATTAGAGTTGAAATTTAGTCAAGCTCAATGTCTCAATGCAAGTTTCATGACTCATGCTTTAGTTTAGTTTGCACTAGTTTCACATTAGGGAGGAGAATAATAAACATCTCGACACCCTATATTATTCAAGTGGGAGTGTAACTAAATAGTTAGAAAATATACATGAAATTGAAAATGAGTTATCTTACGAAGTGTTTTTCTCCCAATAACACTAAGTATGACCAAAATTTTCTTAATCTACTCTTGTACATGATGTTTTAAGGGAGTATTTTATATACCTCATCCTACATGAGGTCTAATTCCATAATACAAAGGTGTTGTCTAAAGCCTAGGTATTGGTGGGATAAAATCACCTCACTTCATAATGTTCTTAAAACACACAACCTCATAGACAAGAACAACTCATGCAATGAATTTATATATAGCTTGTCAAACACATGATTTAGTCAACACTTGGGGATAAAATCCAAGATGTTGAAACCACTAAAAAAAGAAAAATGAAAGGAATAACCACTTTTGATTTTTAATTTGTTTTGCAATGAGAAGAAAAAGAATACACAATTAACCTTGGGAGACAAAAGTAACAAAAATTATTTATGATTCTCAAGATCGTTCTACAATGTAAGAGAAGAGCATCTGCACCTAGATCACAAATACACAACAAACACACACACAAAAGAATAATGTCTAGAATTGATTACTTACCTCTAATTAAACATTTAAAATTTATTTGGAATTAAGCATTTGACCAAATGAACTTCCATAAAAAAGTTAGTGTTTCCAATATTTTAATCTTAAACACACAATAGTAGTTGCACAAGAGGGTTTATGTGCTTTAAAAATAGAAACATGAACTATGCACATTAAAAGTTACAAATGCAAGATGACTGGATTTGAAATAAAATAAAACATAATAGAAATGTTGGGATAGTTATAAATGTCATAGATTAAATATAAACAGTACAGGCTATACACAAATGTTGTACAATATACACAAATTTTAAATAGTAAATACAAAAATACCATAGATTAAATAAAAATACTAGGGTAGGTACAAAAATGTCATAAGTTAATAAAAAACAATAACGTGTGCACAAAACTACCATAATTTATATTAAAAATGTTAAGGTAGACGGAAAATTGCAATAAATTAAATAGAAATATGAGACGACCTAGAAACATAAACAAAAAAATAATGCTACTCTAAGATATAGAAACTGCAACATAAAACTGAAAATGTCATGACATGTCCAAAAATGCCAACTTGTAAAAATAGTTAAATAATGTAAAAAATATGCAAGATTGAGCATGTTAAAACCTTGTAAATGAGTTTAGAAAAGGGAGTGGGGTCCCACTAGGTATGCCCAAATATGTATGCTAAAATTTAGAACAAATAAAGATGGCATCGATACAATATTAACCTCCATTTCTTAACTAACATAATCTTAGTTGAGCATATAAAGAAGACTGACACAAATGATCGTACCTTTACTTACTAAGAAAAGATCTCTTTTGTTGAGAGGATTTTCTCATGTATTATATTTACTCAAGATTTTGGTAGCATGCACCTATTAAGCTTGTGATTGATGTCATGAAGGATGGAGAGAAAATTAATAAATTTTCAAATGGGGATGTGAATAGTTCGAATCCATTATTGAATGAAGGATTTATTGTGACATTTTATGATTACCTTTGACAAATAGTTGAGATGCAATTTTTATTCAATATTAAGATTTATAGTTAATGATTATGGATAGCCATGTGAATAATTTTTTATTTTTTTATATTTTAAAATTAGAGAAAATGGTTTAATTAATATTTATTTATTTTGAATAAATGGAGATGCCAAATTAATTAACTTAATAATAAAATTTATTAGCTACTTAGGGGGTTATTAACATGTAATCAATTAATTAACATGGTGGTATTGTGGACATCGTTTTGGAAATAACAAACAAATTAATATAATAAAATATTTAATTGTCTACAAGTTAAGTGCTAGTAGTTTGTTATATATTTTAGTATTATAAAAACAACCTGAACTTGACCCTAGCAACATGACATATTCCTAAATGTGCTCATAAACAACACCGAGAAGCAAGGAGAAATAGGTTGCAAATTACTAAAATCAATGAGATCAAATTCACGAGTTACATGGTCAATTCTACAGAGATGGTTTCTTTTACAGTTGCGGGGATCAATTTAATTAATGTGGATTTGAACCAAAGTAACAAACAATAAAATCATTGAATTCATAAATCTCCATCTAAGTCATCAAAGCATATTATTAACGAATCATTGTTTGATGTCTCTATCACAATATTTCTCCATCATCAAAATTTAGATAAGCATTGTTTTCATTATAATTTAATTTTTACATTATTTACAATTGTAACAACAATTAACCCCAATTAACCCCAACTCCTACTTAATTTAGACTAATTATTTACTTATTTATATAACAATAAATTTTATCATTAACATATGTAAATACTATAAAAGAAACAAAAAGAAAGATCCTTTTATAATTCACAACAATAAATAACCTAATTTATACTTTCATTATTTGAAAGACAACTAGATATACTTAATGCAAAACATGTGTAGTATTTTCTATGGGCCTTTTTAATTGGTAGCTATTTAATAGGGCGCAGGATTTTTAAGATTCCACCAACCAGGAATCGGTAGTCCTACATTCTAGGTTAAATTACAAACGATTGGCTTGTCAAGGTGACTTTTGTGTCGTCCCCCTAGGATATGCATTAAGTGCGCCAAACCATGTGATGTTTTCCAGCTTAAAGTCGACACGTGAAAGAACGTTTTGTCCCACCCTACCTTGTGGTGATTAGTATGTCATTGTAGTATATTTAATATTAAAATTGTAAGGAATTTTGGTTTAGTAATTAATAGAAAAAAATTTATTATCTTTTGATTATGTATAGAGAGTAACAAGAAAGTTATATAGTGACTTGTTTTTATATTAAAATTAAATAATAGTGGTTATGCAATTAAATTTAGACTTAAAAGTTGATAGAAAGGAAATGTTTACCCAAATTTGTATGTAATTCTAAGCTGAATTGACAATGGCTTGATATTGATACGGAAAAATAGACTCTTGAACAATTAACTTGATTTATGTGTTCATTTTTTAATATTAAATGTGTTGTTTAATTGAAACTTCATTGATCATAAAAATCTAGTATATTAAAATCGAAACTTGATGGGGCTCCAAATTTTGTCATTATTGTTTTTCGTATCATCAAAAAGTAATCTCAAATCCCATGTGTAGAAAAATCCATATAGAATCCAAAGCTTTTGTGGCGTTTGAACTCTTAAATATTATAATTTATGTCGGTAATATTGCAATATATTATTTTAGAGTTGAAAATACGTTTGTGTGATATAAGTTATTGTGCATATACAGTTACAAAAGAATAAGATGAGTCATGTAATTATATAAAAATGTGTAAAAAGAATCAAATTTCTTGTCAACTAGACTATTATAAATGATGGTGAACATTTACATGAAGTTCTTCATATATTAAATCTAGAATTCACGAGAAGCTTAGTGGTGTTTTTTTATATTTAAAGAAGCAAAAACTGGGTGCTGGCCCAAAGTACAAACCAAATGGCAGAACCAAAACATTACTAACAACACATTAACATCATATTAATTGCTGGCTATTAGTAAAGCTAAAAGCTACTAGAAAACTAATAGTAAGAACTCGAGAGTTTCGGGATAACAGTCATAACAAATTATAAGATTAACAGTAAAAAAGTTTTTTAAAGTAAGACCCAAACAAAAAGGCAAAAGAAAGAGGAAAACAGGCCCAAATCCTAACGGTTCTTATTGATTCTGCAACCTTCCTGCTGGAAGACATTCATCTAGTCCTCAGTCAGGAATTTGTAGAGTTCCTTGTGGCTTTCCTTATCTTCCTCTAACTAACCTGCCATGTTTTGTTGAACCATACATAGCGTAGTGACAAAGCTATGTATAACTTTGAGCCCGAATCTTGAGACCGAGTCCATTTTTCTTTCAATGTCATCCACCCTCTCCTTAGTTTTGGCCAGTTCAGCTTCTAGCTCCACACATTTAGAACAGGTCCCTTCCCAAACAATCTAACAGGTCCCTTTTGGTTTTTTGGCCACATCATCCTCCTCGTTAGGCATCATCTCCCATGTTAGGTTTACTAGGCCATCTTTGGCTGAATCCAAGACATGAGTAGAACTATTAGCCGTGTCAGAATCCTCATCCCCTTTAGTTTCCTCCTTACTGGCAAGGACCTTTTGGCATTCTTTAACAATATCTTCGGTCTTCTTATCTTCATCCACTTCAGAGTCCCAATTGTCAATGATCCTCTTCCTTCTCGAAGTTCTTTTCTTCAATGCGAGCCTATTGGAGTGCCTTGGGGTGCTAGTATCATCCACCAAATCCTCCTCCGAGTCCATCTCTTGCAAAATGACTTTAGCTTTCTTGGTTTTGGTCGGTTCCAGATTAGAAGGGGAGGGGTTTTTCTTAGATAGAGTCAAAGAGGCAGGGTTTTTGTTGGTTAGGGAAGGAGGTTGACTCTGCTGAGAGCGAAGGAAGGGTTTTTAAGTTCATTTAATCCGACTCGGGCCCAAAAAACCCATAGCATTAGCAGTGGGTGGTGGCAAAATGTCGGTACTCTGTACACTGATAGGGTAGGGGGGTAGAGAGCAAGGTGGAAACTTGATAGAGCCAAAAAATAAGACCTTGGTGAATAGGGACAGGGTTTTTTCCCTGAGACTTGGCATTATCAACTGCTTCCAAAACTGCATTTTCAAGGGAGTGAAGGAGGAAGAAAGGAAAAGCAATCCTAGTATTATTGCGAAAATGATTGAGTAGAGGGAAGTGGTAGTAGTAGAAGACTTTAAACCTTCCCTCAAGTGTGAAATATTTCATAACCATCAAACATACCTTGTCCCACGAGTTTGGCAACTCCTCCCTATCAAATCCGCCATGAAGCTTGACTAGGTGTTTGTTGTCCCTAAAGAACTGGTTGAGACTTTCGAAATCCGTAACCATATTGGGTTTTTTCCACTTTCTCCCCTTCGTAGAAAGCCCAATCACTTGAGCAATAACTTCTTCATTAATTTCAAAGGAAATCTCTCTGATAGTGACTTATGTTCCATCCATGAGGAGGCAAACTAGGTTGAGAGGATTTCATCGTTCCCGTTCATCGATTCAATGAATTGGGCAACCCCGCCCCCTCCCCTTGCAGATGTGTCAAACAACTTCCATGGACATGAAGTCTTCATGGGTATTAGGTTTCATCCTTACTCTATCACCCCCCATACTATCATCTTCAATTCAACTCCAAAAAAATATAATTTATTTCAGTAAATATTACAATCTACTACTTTAGAATTGAAAATAAGTTTGTGTGGTATAAGTTAATGGGCATATACAATTACAAAAGAATAATGAGTCATGTATCTATATAAAAGTGTGTAAAAAGAATAAAATTTATTGTCAAGACTATTATAGATGATGGTGAACATTTACTCTGAGGTCTCTTGTAGATTAAATCTAGAATTCACAAGTTTGATAATTTAAGTTACTTTAGCAAACACCTATTTATATGTGCTAAATCACATAATTGTTGATATTGTTAATTTTGATGAATTACAGGTGTTAGCTCAAGAGACATGCATATATTTAAGGATCATTAATAGAATCAACACATATTGTCCATGGAGTTAGGATGCACATGTGATTATATTTATTAATTAATCAAATTTCAAAATATTGAATGCTTTTGAATTTCAATAAATTAATAAACCCAATCAAATGTGCATTTTGGGTGTTGGATAGATATATGTTGCCAAGTCAAAATAGAGGGATTGTTCTTAATTTCCATGCAAACTACAATAAGATATCAATTTTTTAAGCCAAATTTAATTCTAAATATATGATATTTGCATTGTTTTTAATGAAAAATGCACAAATTTTTATTTTTTAACATTATATAGATTAAAAAATTAGATAATAAAAAATTTGGATTGGTTGAATAATCACCAATTTATAACTACTTAGCTCTTATCTCTCATAAGAATTACCCCATTAAAACATGGATAAATAAATTGCATTGAATGCTAATGTCCATGAGCATATTCTATCATATCTTTATATTTTTTATTTTAAAATGGAAGACTTTACTTCTACCCTCAATGAGGCTCAAAAACATCATCCAATATCGATATTATATTAACTTTGCAAGCGACACAAAACACACATATGCATATATTAGGGGTGAAGACTCAATAGTTGTTCCGAGGTCAATAATTGCTCTGTTGTTGTGTACCAACACCAATTATGTTGGTATCTGAAAATGGAACAAAAAACTATTTTAGCAAGTTACATCATAGAAAAAATCAATCATTTGTTAATACATAAGGTGATTGGTACATACTTGGTCTAACTTCTTAAGATATATTAAAATAGTTCATCCAAGACATGTCTAATATGACTACAACATCCATATATAAAAATCTAAACAATAATTTTGATATCTTAACTCACCTACAATAATATACTTAAAAAAAAACTTTACGATTTAAAAATATTTAAAAATACAAAATTTAGATACAAAACTATTGAATTGTCTATAGTAATTTGATTGAACTAAAAATCTAATTTGGGTCCCTCATTTTTTTTTTAAAGCATGGATTTGTCATAAACATAATTTTCAAGTGATTGAATGACGACCTCCATTAATTAAGGTACTACCTAGAATTTGAAACGCCTGAACCTAATTAGATAATAATAATTATGGCGTGTACAATTTATCACACCAAAAATCAATCAAGTCAACATCTTTATAACGTGTCATAAAGTTGACGTTAACAAAACAAAAAATAAAATCAAAAAAGGGCACATCATTGGTCCTACGCACGTCAGCTAAGTACATAGCCACTAATCACATGTTTTCGCTACAAAATGCGCACCTACCATTTTAGCGGTGATAAATACTTTTAACTCCCTTATTTGTTACCTACTATTTTAGCGGCGACCAACTTAGAGAAATGTTAGGTGTTTTCTTGCCCACTCCCAAAATTTGGGAGATTTCACCATTGAACTTTAAGATTAAGAAATTTTAGATGAAGTATAAGTGATCGTGTGGTAAGATAGTGATTTTTTTTAGATTATATATTTTTAAGATAATGATGGGATTACATAGTTATAGATATTTTTATTTTTTCAGTATATTATAAGAGGAGTATATTTAAAGAAAAAGTTCAAGTTTTCATAAGTAATAGATGCCGTTCATAAAAATCATTTAGGAATTTGATTTAGTTTAATAATAATTTTTAGGGGATGTAGATCATGGTGAATGATGCAATCAAAGAATATCTTTATCAATTAAATTACAACGTTTTGGTAAATGTTGAAGATTGAATGATAGATGACTATACGTGGTGGATAGGCAAAGGGGAAGTATTGAAAAAATGACAAAAGGGTCTACAAGGATGAAGTTGACACTTGTGTAGTCTTAAGCTACTATAAAAAAACAACCTATTAGAAATTGTTTGCTAGTTATCAATAATAGATTGAATCTGTGTGGGCTATTGGGGCTTGCAATGTTGTTCATAGTAGGGTTATACCTTCTCATGACAAGATACAAGGGTATCCTCTACTACCATGTGTTGTGGTACTTAAAGCACAATTTTTGTTTTGCCTTTTATTTGTATTTTAAGAACTATATTTTCAAAAAATCATGTTTGTGCCTATGTTTGTGCTTGCCTATGTAGGTGGTTGTATGACTTCAATTTACATGCCTATGGTTAACTATTTTACCTCAACTAGATTTGCATAAAATTTGATGATTGATAGTTGATTTATAGGTTGATGACAACTCCAATTGCAATAACTTGATGCTTGTTTTAAACCAAATTGGTCTAAAATACATGCAACATGTAAAATGTCCATTCAAACTATACAAAGCAAAAAAATGGTTACTTGACTTCATGGTGTCCAATTTAGACGAAATAGAAGCTTGGCCTAGCTAATTTAGCACTTATAAATGCAATGATATAATATGTTTGTTGCCTAGAGGCCTTCTACAATAAATGATTAAAAAAAGAACCCAATTTGCAAGAATATGATCTAGGGGAAAAGTATAGACAATATTCCAACTTAAATTAATTGACACCTAAATTGACTTGGTCTAATGCTATGTTAGATTTGATGGTAATCAATATAATACTATTTGAGTTTTGATGCAAATTATGCAATCCAAAATCTACCCAAAATAATAAAACAATAAGATGACAATAAATTTGAATGTAAACAATGAGAATATCATGAAATTCAAATATTTTCAAATTTGATAAGGACAAAGATAAGGAAAAAAAATAAAAAAACAAGAGATGACATCTATGTTTTTAAATCAAAAGAGGATAAGACAAAGCAGAATCTTATCAAAGAAAGATAATATATGTAAATTCATTATCCTATCCTACTTAACTAATAAGAATAAATTACTTGAATAAACTTAATATAATATGTGGAATAATTAATACATAAACATAATTCAATAATAAGCATCATTTTTCAAAAGGAATCAAGTAGAAGCACAAGCACTTTTTTCAAAAAGGATCTTCGAGGAGAATTTATAAAAAAAAGATATTTAAGCACAAACACCATTTTCAAAAGGAATCTTCAAGCACAATCACTATTTTTTCAAATATGTCATGCATAATTTATAAAAGCAAATTTCAACCATCATTTTGAAAAGTGGTATTCAACAAAGAATTTGGATAAAATTTATTTTAAAGAGCTTAAGAAGTGGATCCATTCATAGACCTCTTGATCATTCAAATGTTGAATTTTATCATTTTTTAGTAATTATGAGATCACATAGATGTAAATGAACAAGAATGTCTTAAAATCTAAAGAAATTTAAGTACATTGAGAGGAAACAAAGTAATAGAGGAGAGAGAGAATTTGACAAATAAAAAATGTTGAAGCGTCCAATTTAGTGATTATTAAAGATGTGATTATTTGAGAGGAAACTATTATAGAGATGAACATGTAAGAAAATGTAGAAATAACAAATGTGGAAGAGGAAACTACAAAAATGGTGATTGTGGAAACAAGTCAAAAGTAAGTCTTCAAATGCACTCAATGAGGAAATTAACACTAGTATGCTAAAGAAATTTTGATATATCAATTTTGAATTATATTATAGTAATAATAATATATTTAAATAATATAGACAATTATTTCACTATGAATGTAGAGAAATCAAACATGTAGACCTTCTTTAAAAAAATTGGATTTCAAGGTAGAAATATTCAGATAATTTAAGAATGTGTGTACATTCCTAAATTATTTGTTCTTATCAATGGTACTCTAAGGGGTTTCTTCCATAGTGGTCATGGTTTGAGATAGGGTACCCAATTTCCCCAAAAAATATTATCTAGTGGTTGAACTCCTCGATAAAAACATTTCCAAGTTGACTGAGGCTAAAATTATTAGGGCTATGAAATCTATTTCCTCTCTTCCTCCTTCTTCCCACCAATAGTTTTTGATTAGGGGAAAATAGGTTTTGAAGGGCCCCTAAAACCCTTTACAACATTAGATCAAAAGATAGACATTAGAGCACATCGAAAAAGCAAGAGACAACAAACATAGAAAAGACAGCTGACCAGAAAACAAAAAGCCAGCAGCAGAAAGACACAACACACATGACCTAAAGATAAGACAACTAAAAAAAACAGAAAAAAGCCAAGGCTAGTTAAAGTTATTTAGCAATTCGCCAACTTCCAGCTCCAGTTGCTCCATGTTCTCAGCAGTCTGCTTGATTTCATCAATCTCCTTGCTTTGACTTTGCTTCTTTTTGGTTCTTGCACAAGTTCTTCTAGCATGACGGGTCTCCTTATCTTCAGGGGTGTCTTCCTTCACCTCAGTGGTGTCCCTGAAGGCCTTTTCCCCTTGGTCACTTTCAAGCTTGCTGATAAGAACCTTAATGCTTGTAGAGGTGGCCTTTAAAATCTTATGACTCCCCAATCTTTTTGAGCGTATTCTCAACCCCTTCCATCCTTTTTCCAATAACCCCATCTCCGTTTTCCAAGATTTGGAAGCTATTGCGTTAGGCTTCAATGATTTCATCTACGTTACTGATTGCCTTGGTAAGCTCACTTAAACAATCAGGGAGGGAACTAAATTGACCAGTGCCAATAGCTTCTAAAGTGTCAATTTTGGTAGCATCTTGGGTTTGTTTTTCTTTTATTCTTGTTATTTCCTTCTGAACCCAAAGGAAAACCTTGGTGAAGCAGTCTGTGCCATTTTTGAAACATAGGTCAATATCCAGATGGGAGCCATCCTAGACCTTGTCTCCCACAGGATCCCAGTTCACCTCCAGACCCACCTCCTTTGACTCTGCATAGTTTGTCTATGATACAATTATTTTAATGTTGCCTTACTAGAGAAGCTAAGGCTTGAAAATAATTTCTTAATAATTATGTTTAAATCTCAAGCTAGGTTATTAATTATGAGAAGAATGTTCTTTACTTTTTCAACATTGAGAATGATCTTCTAGACAAGATTATTAAGATCATTGGTTGTGCTAGAGAAAACCTCCTTTCTATCTCATGCCAACTTTCTAGAAAACTAATTTGGTAATATTTTTAGTCCATTCCTATTTTTTCATGGACTAATTTTAAAAAAATAAAATAATAATAACATTTAATATTTCAATTATTTTAGCATGATTCAATTATTTTGGAAATTTATTTTGTGCTTTGGCTATGATATATATGCATAGGTACCCTTGATGTGTGTTGAGTGATGCAAATATAAGGTATTGACTTCACCTTGCTAAACATGTCTGAGCATACCCTGACGGTGGTTAAAAGGAGATATCATATTGGCAAAATTTCCTTTATACCTTACCTATCGTACTTAATTGAGTATGATGCCCAATGTTATAACCAATATATACCCAAATACTATGATCAATAAATGTTTCAGAAGACCTTAATTGCCTATGTGGTCACCCAATAAAGAGTGTTCATGTGTTGTGTTTATTTGCATTTTTCATATATTTGTAATGTGGAAATGGATTTTATGGTCTTAATTGGAAAATTAGTACCTTGAAAGAAAAATAGGTTCTTGTGTGTATTAATTGTAAGATGCATTGCATAATTAGGGTAAATAGATGAAATTGGAGAATTAAAAATATAATTTATTTTATTATTTTCAAAAAGTAAAATGTTAATGGGGTTTTTATAAGGGAAAAAATAGCTCATTTGGTCTTAGTCTATTTTGAATGTTTTTAAGTGCTCAAAACTCTCTCTATTCTTGGATTTTGAAATAAGGATTGTGGAGTACATTGAGAGGGAAAATCAATAAGATTTGCTGCATTATAATAGGATTGGGAAAAAGTATCTTTCTTCTCTATTGATTCATGATTTCTTGTGGTGTGTTGGAAGGATTTCAAGTTTTCAATTTGGTACAAATTTGAGGTAGGAACCTCATATATAAATTCTCTTTTATCACTTTTTTCATTTCTAGATGTGTGCAAATGGATTAATGTGTTATTAAAAGAAGCATTTTATTTATGTAAATCATTTCATTTCAATGTGTATTTAATTGGTTATGGGAAAAATTTGGGAAATTCCATTCTAAACCATTAGCATGTCCAATTTTTGTTAGAATGGGCAAATTGTAATTTTATTCTGAAAATCAAGTGTTGGGTACCTAAAGACTAGAAGGGTACATTTAGATTTTTGAAATCTAAATTTTGAAAGATTTGAGTTCTTAAAGGTATTTAATGGTGAGATTCACTATTCACTAGCTCTATCCAAAAAGTATTAAAAAAAAAACTATGGCCAAATATTAATTGATTATTATACAAAAAGATAGAATTAGTATATAAATTTTTTATTAGTGTCAATTTGGATCTTGTCTCATGATTTTATTGAGGATTTTTAAATTGTGCTTGAGTGGTGATTAAAATGTGAAAATATAATATTCGCATTATTGAATTTGTTTTGATTCCTCATTCAAAGAGAATGAAATGAGCCTTTGGATTAGGTACTAGAGTGGGTTGAGGGAGTGGTCTCTAATGTGTCCTGATCCAAAAGAGGCTTGTAGGCTTGATCACTTTGTGGGGAGTCATTTAAATAAGTGATAACTAATAAAATATGGGTAATAAACTAATCAAGATAATTGGATGCCCCTTGCATTCTATGAGTGCCCGTAAAGGATAAGGATTTCTTGGGAAGATGTGCCCACTTGATTGCACATTCTCATATGTATGAGAGGATGATAGGTTTCATTTAATTTCATCCTTTTGTGAACACATGATGACACTCCTTGATTTGAACCCTAGCATCTAAGTCCCACCATAGATCGAGTAGCACCCAAGAGATATTGTACTTCTTTCTATTTTGGTGTTTACTCTATTATCATGTATGATGTGTATACTTTGTGATTGGTATTTGTGTAAGCCTATCTCCCCTTGTGTATTCAATGTATGTTATTTATGGGTCATGTGTTTATCTCTAGACCATGGTGGGGTGGACCTAAGGGTTCTATATTCTTGGGTAACATGTATACCATCATTGGGCGTTGAAGACACTATCATCAGATTCAACATCAAGCTCATTCTTCTCTTCTTCTCTTCATTCTCTTAAGTTATCTTCAATTCTTGTAATGTATAAGTTATGGATATTTTAATACTAAGTAATGTAATGATGAAATATTCTATATCTGGACCTTCTCCATGAAGGAAATTGTATTCATATGTTAATGAAATTGATTAGTGTAGTTTGTGTGTGTCATTGTTGGTACTAAGCATGAGTAACTTGTACCCCTCTTTCCATTTTGAATGTTGCATTATGGTTAAATATTAAATTGGGATTTAAAATAAACTTAGTTATGCATTGAGTCATCTTGGAGGGTGATGTAGACCCATCATGTTGTTGTCACACCTTCAAGTAGCATTCCATGTCATTTTGAGTCATTTTGAGCCCATTGGAGGCCTTTTGCAATGTATTGTAAAGGCTTGTAAAAGTGTCACAAATTATTTTTCTTGCATTAGTTGGCTTAGGATATGAGTTAAAGATGTTGAAAGGTGGTTACACACCTCCTCATACTCTCCTTATTTCCATCAATGGCATCTAGTGTCTAAGGATTCAATTTTACTTCCTCTTCACTGAGCGTTTTTGGAATTTTCATGTTCCTAGGGATACTTTCAAACCTTTAGAATAATCCAATGCATTTTTATGTACTAGTGACTGATACCCACCTTTAGTTTTCTCATTAGTTAGGATAGATGTATGTTTAGAGGATGACACCATGGGTGCCAATTTTTGGGGACATTAGCATGTCGTAGGACAAAGGAAAACCTAGAGAACACCAATGCACTATGCAAGTTTCCCTCTAGCATGCTAGTTCATTTACCATATCAATTACTATATTCTACTCAAAGCCTCGTTTGCATCAATAAGGTGATTGTTGGAACCAGATGTGATATGTTTCATCAGTGAGAAGGAAGAGTATCGGTTAAGTGTGGTCTGAATAAAAGTAGGGTAAGGGGAAATTATAAAGGAGTGAAGTTTACCCTCTATTTGGTCTAACTCCCTAGTGGTGGATGGGTATAGTGTCATGGGTGAGAACCCTAGTCTACTTAGGACATCGATGTTCTTTGTCATTCATCGATGCACTTTTCTAGGCCCCGAAAGGGGGTGCCTTGTTCTTGCAAATTGTCTGTCTAATCTTGGAGAGTCTAGGAAACTTTTGAGGTGGTCAAAATATAGTTATTGTGGTGTTGATTACATTGATTTATGTGAGTGTGCTTGTAGGAAGTCAGTTATCACACCTAGGAGTGAGGAGATAACCTAGTATGTTGAGTGAGATCTTCTTATGTCTTGTGAAATCTTGTTATGGTAAAAACCCCTTGCTAAGGTTTGTTAAGGTATTTTGAGTCTTCCCCTATTCCTATTTGATGTTTGGGGAGCCTAATTTTTTCACTTTTGCATCATCAAGTGATGATCATATGTCATAAGTGTGCCATTGAGCTAGTTTGTTTTAGAAATTTTCTTATGTTTGTCTTATTTTTTTAATATATATATATATATATATATATATATATATATATATATATATATATATATATATATATATATATATATATATATATATATATATATATATATATATATATATATATATATATATATATATATATATATATATGTTTACTTATGTTTTAATGGTTTATGTCCTCAAGGGTTCCTTGGCAAAGTATTACAAAATAAATTTTCATAAGAGTATCACCAACCAAAGATCTTGATATAACTCAACATCTATTAGACTTTCACACAAAATATAATATAATAAAATTTAGTCACAATTTAATGCCTTCATAAAATAGTGTTTCCTTTTAAGGAAATAAAAAACCAACTTAACCTATACAATTAGTTCTAACCAAATGAGTAAGATTTTGTAATTTAAAGGTCGAGAAATAATTTTCCTAATGACATGAGGATATCTAGATTTATAGGGAACCCTTGTCTCATTCCAAAAGAATACAATGACAAGGTGATTCTACTAGATTTTTTAAGGAAAATCTTAGAGGAGTTATAAAAGAAACTCTTATATAACCATAGTATAGGGATACAATAAGTTATTGTAATGGGAGACTATATATGTTAAAATATAGCTAATTCCAAGGATTTAGTTGAGTAGCTTGCTGCCATAAACTCAAAAGTAGTTAATAGTAGAAGGAACTATGACCTTATGGCCAATGTTGAAAAATATTGTTGGTTCCCTCCACAAACATGTCCCCACTCTTGGGGAATTTTAAATACAACTATTACTTTGAGCACAAGGTGATCAAGAAGTGCCACTCCAAGATTGCATGGTCTCAAATGAGGACATTTGGTATTAGTCCCAAATTCCCCTCTATCTTGATGATGAAAAATGTCCTCAACCTAGTATGTTATATTATGAAAGTTGAAGCCTCCCATAACTATAAGTGGATTGGGAAAGTAAAGGAAAAAACTTTATGGATGAGATTATCCATATGGTGATAGAATTAATTTCATCTTAGTTATATCATAATAAAGTTGCATTGTACTCTTACTCCATAAAGAATAAGAAGAATAAATGAAGAATATATAGTCCTTCAATTTTCCTTAATATTACCATTGTCACAACACCAAAAGAATATCTTACAACAATTATCATCTTATTAGTTCTAGTGGAGACCCCAAAAATAGATGAGGGGAAAGAATCCCAAGCATAGAGGAAGAGAAAATCATAGGTAGACCTTGAAGATGAATGAATAAAGGGGCAACTCTAATTTCAAAGGAAGAATAAGAGAGTTGATAATATTGTATCTTTGTATGAGTCCTTTAAGGCTACCTCAAAAAATTATGCACTTTCAATGGGTGGTATTTCTCAAGAGGCTTCACTAAAATCTATGCATCTTTCGTAGTCTCTTTTTATAGTCAATAATCCCTCTTTATTGCCACTAGTTAAGAAAAAATATCATTGAGGAACTCCGTATTTTTATCTCATAATTATAAAGAAATCGTTCCCTAATGGCTCCACCTATAATGTAAAGAATTGAGGAATTGATAAGCCAATTGGACCAATAGGAAGTAGTATCGATGCTAATAAAATATATATATGCCAATTGTACAAGGAGACAAGATTCTATCTTTTCCACGTTAAAAACACCCCAAGATTAAGAGGGGGGTGAATCAACCTTGAACAAAACATAAATTCTAAAACTTAATTTGATCACCAGTAAAGATAGATAAAGAAATGAAAACCAATGCACAATAGAACACCAAATTTACATGGAAAACCTAAGAAGGGAAAAACCACGGTGAGAGATAACTCACAATATATGAACAAGAATTATAATTTATTTTAAGGCTCCTTGCCTAAGGAGTCTCATTGCTCCTAGAATAGACTTGCTACTAAGGATCACTTCCTCAGAGAAAGATACATGATATGAAGACTTGCTGAAGAGACTCACTATCTCAAAGTAGGATACATGAATGCTTGAATTATAGTGAATAGGTCTTCAACATTACTACATCCAACAATCTCCCTTAGAATGTAGTTGCTCTTAATATGCTCTCTCAAGCAACCATTTTGCAATTCAACTCCACAATTTCTACCACACACATCTACTACCTCAATTTCACATCTTTCACAATCCACACAAATCCACCATATGTACTATTTATTTGATATTGTATATATACCATCTAACTTATCTTAAAACTTAATTAGGTCAGCCAAAATAGGGGACAAGGAATGATCCCGCTAAGTTGGACTCAAAAACATAATTTTAGAAAAAGTGGTCCAATCTAGGAGGTAGCAAGGACCTAAGAAATATTAATATATAATTCAAAGAGGTCCCAAACATTAACCACACAGACACACATCCTCCAAAGTCAAGAATAGGGTAACGTGTAGATGAAATCTATAGCACATAACTAGTCAACCCAAAAAAATAGCTTCCAAATAAATTTACTCAATGCAAATTACCATGAGACATAGTGAAGAGGGGAAAACATATTAAAAGGGAAAATGATCAAAACATAATGAAATAAATATGTAGAAATGCTAAAATATCATGAAGAGACTATTTCACCTTGCTATTTTACCTTCTCCTGCGGATTGAGCTTGATGAAGTGAAGGTGCCCCTTGGTGATGCTCCACTTGATGTGCTCCTTTTGTTTGCTTGATGTGGATGGCTCTCTAATTTTGTGCACAAATGAGATGGATCTTGGAAGATGATGGAGATGAGATGATTAAGTGTGGATGTAGAATGATTTTGACATGATAAGGATGCTAAAATGATTTTTCTAGGCTCAAAAGGATAGCATAAGAGTACTAAACTTGGAGATGAAAAATGAAGGGATGGAGTCCTCAATTTATAAGAGGAGGAGAGGAAGAATGGACGGCTAGGATTGCTTGTGAGCTCACACAAGGCCCAAGAGTGGGTGTGGAGACCAAGAGATATGCCTTAAAGACATTTCTTGTCTCCACACTCCTCAAGGTGCATTGGGAAGATTTCCCAAGGTACCTTGAGAAAAACAAGGTGCATTGGGAAGGCTTCCCAATGTGACTTGAGAGGAGAAAGGTGCATTGGGAAGACTTCCCAATGTGCCTTGAGAGGAGCAAGGGATGTTCTTGAAGAATGGAGAGGAGGAATTAAAAATTCTCCAAAAAGGGATAATCATAAGGATTGGAGGAATAAGAAGGAATTAAAAATTCCTTGGGAGAGGGGATGCCTAGAGGAATGTGAGATTTCAAAAATCTCACATTCACCTAGGAGAAGAGCATTAAAAGCTGGTGGTTGGAGGGAAGGGACAAGGGGTTGACTTTGTGGCTAATCATGATGATTAGCCACTAGCAACTCATTAGGAGGGGATTTAGAGGAAATGTTAGGTGGGATTAGGAGTTGTAGGAGGATTTGACTAGGAGAGAGAATGAGTGGAGGGAATTTAAAAATTAGAAGAATAAGGTTAAGTGAGTTTAGGGAGTTTCTAGAAGAATTTATTAGGTTAATGATGAATTGAGAAGATGGTTTGTAGGAATCATGTGGGTTAACTAATTAATTGAAATTAATTAGCTAAGAGAGAGATTTGTGAGGAATTAATTTTTAGAAGAATAAAGAAAGGGATTGATTTATTAAATAAATCAGTCACATACCATAGTGACAATATTAATTATATTTAATTAATATTGAGGAGAATTTGAATTAACATAATTAATTAATTAATTATGTGAGGAATTAAAAATAATTAAATAATTATTTTTAAGTGTCTACATTTTGCCCCTCTTTGAAGCTAGGTGTGATGACATGTTGATTCAAAGAATAATCTTGTTTTTTGATGATGATATTGATTTGATTGGTAAGATCTAGATTCAGTCTGGTTTCAGGTAGGATTCATCCTGTATAAGACATGATCAGAGCACAACGTCTGGTTTCAGGAAGGATTCATCCTGTATAAGACATGATTGATCACAACGTCTGGTTTCAGGAAGGATTCATCTTGTTTATGACATGATCAGAGCGTTTGGTTTTAGGAAGGATTCATCATGTATAAGACATGGTTAGAGCATCTAGTTTCAGGAAGGATTCATCCTGTATAAGACATGATCAAAATCAGAATTAATTATGTGAGGAATTAAAAATAATTATTTTGAAGTGTCTAAATTTTGGTGATGTGTAGAAGATAGAAGAAGAAAAGGATGTCCTAGCATACAACATGGGAGGTGTATGCCCCCTCGAGAATTTTTTTCAAAAAAAAGATGAGAAATTCTCGAAAAATGAGGAAGAAGAATCAGGGTGGAAGGGATAAATGAGGAAGAAATATGAAGCAGTCGTGAAGAATTTGGAAAGAAGAATAGGAGAGGCGAGACCGTGGGGGAAGATGGGGGAAATTGAGAACTCCATGGGATTATTGAGTTTAGGATTTGATGGAATGATGGTGAGATTTTGTGCACAACAAATGTGGAGAGCCAACCTAGTTTGATGTTGCCCTAAGTGGCTTGCACCACTGATTATAGAAATCAGGATGCCATGAGAAACCCAGGGCATGGACTGACTCTGTAGACAAACGGGAATTTCTTGCACACAATAATGCAAGTGTTAAGAAACACTAATATAAAGTTGTGGGTTCATGCAAGGAAACCCTCAAACACACCGATACCTCTTGTACATGAGAAGGTAAGTGTTGATAAACACTAGTACCAGGTCGCCGGTTTATACAAGAGGGATCCAAAATATGCCATACTATGGAATGTGCCCCAGTATGCGCCTATCATAACGTACCTGGATATGGAAGAACCCAGGCAGTCATAAATAGTGGCAGTCGTAGGGGAAAAGATGCAAGTCTATATGAAAAGTTCTAACAAAATCTAACAAGTCACTTCTTTGTGACCAAATGATACCTCTTGCCAAGAGTAGAACTAGGATGATAGATTAGGTTGCCAGGCGAGTGAAGGAGTCATCCCTAGGGCAAAGTGGGCTTTTGGATTAGGCAAGTGATTCTATGGTTTTGGAGAGTGACTAGCGGATTTGGGATTGTTCTAAAGACTTCTTGAAGCTCACATGGAGGCATGAAAGCTCAGTTTTAATGGGATACTCCTTGTTCATGACTCAGGTGAAGACTCATCATCATACACGTGTTTTATTAGGAGGTGGAAGAGAAGGAATGTTGTGAATGGGTGGACTAGATAGTGGGTGATTTGTAGTGTCGATCGGATAGACAGTGGATCCGATTATTTACCTTGGCGCCTACATGGAGGTTTTCACCAAGGTACTTGTCCATAGCGCCACCAAGTGGTTTTCACTAATGGACGAATTGTTTTTCTTTCTTTTTTTGATTTTTTTTTTAATTCTTTTTTTTGTGTGTCATAAGGTGCCTTTTTGCCAGGTTTTCACCAAATTGACGATTTTTTAAAGATCTTTTTCTCATTTTTTTATTTTTCTTGATTTTTTTGACAATTTAAGACTTTTTGAGGACTAAGCATAAAATCTTTTGAGGTGCATGATATTCATTGGATCATCCAAAGGATTGCCTTCAGGAGTAGCCAACTAATAAGCTCTTGATCCATATTTTGCTATGATTACATATGGTCCAAGCCAATTAGGCTCAAACTTGCCTTTCTTTTCTCTTTCTTGTAGATTTTTCTGATTCTCCATAAGGACAAGATCACCAACTTGGAATTCCCAGGTTCTGACTTTTTTGTGATAACTCATCCACTAGCGGTTTTGATATACCTGGAGATGGTTCAAGGCCTTGAGGCACCTTTCATCTAACAATTCTAGCTCTTGTAAGCGGGCAATTTTGTATTCTTCCTCTGGTAGGGTGTCTTGCAGTGATACCCTTAGAGAGGGGATCTCGATCTCAAGGGGAAGGATGGCTTCAGAGCCAAAGACCAGGGAATAAGGGGTGGCGCCTGTGGGGGTGCGGATGGAGGTGCGGTAGGCCCACAAAGTGGGATGGAGTTGGAGGTGCCAATCATGGCCAGCTTCATTGACTATCATTTTGAGGATTTTGATTAGGGTTTTATTAGAAGCCTCAGCTTGGCTGTTGCCTTGGGGATAATATGGGGTGGAGAAGCGATGTTGGATGTTGAATTTTTGGCAGAGTTCTTTGACATCCTGGTTTTTAAATTGTTTGTCATTATCTATGATGATAACTTTTGGAATGCCATATTGACATATCAGGTAATTCAGGATGAATTTGGATATCTGCTTACCAGTGGTGAAAGTAAGAGGGATAGCCTCTACCCACTTGGTGAAGTATTCGATGGCGGTTATAATGAACTTATGTCTGTTCGAGGATGAAGGGTGGATTTTCCCAATGAGATCAAGCCCCCATTGTGAGAAGGGCCAGGGTGTAATAAATGGCTGCAATTCTTGTGATGGTGCATGAATCTTGTCGCCATGTTGCTAGCAAGGGATGCATTTCTTGACATAGTTGTATGCATCTTCTTCCATTTTAGGCCAATAGTATCCTGTTCTCAAAAGTTTTTTAGCCAATGTGAGCCCACTTGAGTGTGCCCCACAGATACCTTTGTGTACTTCACGTAATGCCCATTCTGCCTCTTGTTTATCTAAGCACCTTAGGAGGGAACCATCAAAATACCTTCTGAATAGAATGTCTCTGAGGATGGTGTAACGAGCACATCAGTGGATGAAGGTTTGTTGTTGGGTTTTGGTGAGATGTGGGGGAATGGTGTTGGCTTTGAGGAAAGCGAAGGTTTCTTGGTACCAAGGAGACTCAGGACCAACGAGAACACACACCATTTGAGACTCTGGTAGGTCATATGTCGGTATAAAAAATTGCTCAACCAAGAACTCACATTTCTGACTGTGTGCTGGCATTTGAAGGAGGGAGCCAATGGTGGCCATTGCATCTGCAACCCTGTTGTTTGTTCGTGGGATTTGATTAAATATGATTGTTGTGAAATGTTGCTTAAGATCTTCAACCATGGTACAGTAAGGAAGGAGTTTATCATCTTTTGTCTGGTACTCATCATTGACTTGTTTTATAACAAGCTGAGAATCACCATAAACTTGTAACACTTTTATTTTCTAGTGGATAGCCAGACGCAAACTTGTGATGAGTGCCTCGTATTCTGCTATGTTATTGGTACATGCAAAGGCTATTTTTTATGATTTGGGGATGCCATCTCCTTGAGGTGTAACCAATAATATTCTTGCCCCTGATCCATTTTGAGTACAAGAGCCATCAAAGTATAATTTCCATGTGGAGGATGTGGAAACAGTCATAATGAACTCATCTGGTAATTTTGTGAGAATAGGATGGTCACCTGGAAGTGGAGCTTTAGCCAACTGATCTGCAATGACTTGTCCCTTGATTGCCTTTCTGTCCACATATTCGATGTCAAACTCACTTAGGAGCATGACCCATTTAGCGGTTCTGTCAGTGAGAGCAACTTTAGACAAGAGATATTTAAGTGGGTCTATCTTGGCAATCAACTTTGTTTTGTTGTTCAGCATATAGTGTCGAAGTTTTTGTGTGCTAAATACTAATACCAAACATGCTCTTTCAATGGGGGTGTAATTGAGTTCATATCCTACCAATGTCCGACTGATGTAGTAAATGGCATGTTCCTTCCCTTGATCATCTGTTTGTGCCAATAATGCCCCCAATGCCACTGTAGTAGCACATATGTACAACATGAGGGCTTTTCCAGGGGTAGGTGGCATCAAAACTGGAGGTGATGCTAGATATTCTTTTAATTTCTTGAAGGCCTTTTGACATAAGCAATCCCATTTGAATTTTGTGTCTTTGCGCAGGAGGTGTGCAAATGGATGGCACTTATATGCTAGTTGTGATATGAAATGCCTGACAGACTAGAGTTTTCCTTGGAGACTGCATAGTTGTCTGAGAGTTTTTGGCGGAGGCATTTCCATAATAGATTTTACCTTTGCGGGATCAACCTCGATGCCTCTGTGGGAAACAATGAATCCTAGTAGTTTTCCCGATGTGACTCCAAAAAAACACTTTTTTGGATTCAACCGTAGTTTGTATTTTTCTAATCTTTCAAAGATCTGCTTTAGAATGGGGATGTGTTCTTGTCTTGTCCTAGATTTGCCTAGTAGATCATCCACATAGTCCTCCATAATTTTGTGTAAGAGGTCATGAAAAATTATTGTCATTGCACATTGATATGTAGCTCCATCATTTTTAAGGCCAAAAGGCATGACCCGGTAACAGAAAGTACCCCATGGTGTTGTGAATGCGGTTTTATGCTGATCCTCATCTGCTATCCTGATTTGGTTGTATTTGGAAAACCCATCCATTAACGATAGCATTTCATGTCCTACTGTAAGGTCCACAATCATGTCTATATTGGGGAGTGGGAAATCATCTTTAGGACAAGCTTTATTTAGATCTTGGAAATCATCTTTAGGACAAGCTTTATTTAGATCTTGGAAATCTGTGCAGATGCGGATGCCCCCAATAGGTTTGCTGACAGGTACAATGTTGGAGACCCATTCAGCATAATCTACTGGTTTGATAAACTTTGCATCTAACATCTTTTGGAGTTCTGCCTTGACCAGGAGTGCAATATGTGGGTGCATTTTGTGCAGTTTTTGTTTTATTGGTTTTGCATCTGGGCGGACAACAAGATTGTGAACCACCAAGGTCGGATCCAATCTTGGCATATCGGCATAGGACCATGAAAAATTAATTTTTACCTCTGTAAGGAAGTTGATGAAATATTGTTTCTCCTCTTCTGTGAGGGATTTGGCAATGAGCACATTTTTTGGAATGACTTCGGTGCCCATGTTGATGTTGTCTATTTCTTCTATCAGTAAATTTGATTTGTCCTAAGGAAGGTAACCAATGGTAGGGAGGTCAAATCCCTCATCGTCAAGTGCCTTTTCCAGGTTTTCACTTTCGGATATGCCCTTTATTTTTATTTTTTGTTCATCCAAAGGTGCCTACGGGAGGTTTTCACCTAGGGAATCATGTCTTTTCCTTTTATTATCTTTTTTGTGGCTAAGGGCATTGACCTGACTACCAAAGTATCCCTTTTTGTGTAGTTGAATACCCTCGATTCTGTTACAATCTTCCAAGTTTTGCATCATTAGGAGAGCAATGAGAGCATTATCATCGGTGCAGATATCTAAAGTGGGTTTGTCTCGTTGGCCCCAGTCAATGAGTTCAGGATGGACAAGATGTAGCTCATGTGAAGTGGGATGGGTTACGGGGGTGATGGTATTTGTGTAAGTGTCAAAGAAGATATCTTTCTCATATTCATAAGGCATTTCATGGAATTCCTCTTTGTCAGTGCTTTCAATATTCGAAGAAGGACTAGAAGGGGCACCAACGATAGTAATCTTAAGCACTGGGGTGTACCCCAAGCCTCTATAGTATCTATAGGAGATAGGATTTATGGGTTCTTTTCTTCCTTTCTCCTCTGGTCCCAGGCCATGTCATTTGTAACCCATTCTTTCAACCATGGCAGATGCTTTTGGGTACATTTTTTTGGATATTTTTGCTGGATCATCGTCCTCTTCCTGCTACAACCAGGAAGAGACATCTGCTTCAAGGCTCTCCTCATTAAGTGGGCCCCATCATTGGAAAGTGGTATTTTGGCATTGCATGACTGGTTTTGGGTCCTTTTTGAGCTCTTTTGTTTTGTCAAATGACTTAGGAGAGAGAGGGAGGTTGCCTATTAATAAGACGTCCTCCAATTTGTATTCTCCAGAGCCATTGTCCAAGATCTTGATTTGATTATTTGGTAGGGATGAAGTGGAGGCAACATTTGATGTGTCAGATGGAGGTGTTGGTGAGGGTATATTTAGTGGGCAATAATATGGATGCTTCCCCTCTAATAGTTTGCAATATTGAAAAGGTTGAGGATAACCTTTGATAGTGATCTCTCTTCCATTATAGGGGAATTTGATGCATTGGTGATAAGTGGAGGGTACGGCCTGCAAGGAATGAATCCATGGACACCTGAGGAGAATGTTGTAGGGGAGATCAAGATCTAGTACTTGGCAAGGGGTTTCAATTATAATGGTGCCCACTTGAAGAGGTAGGGTGATCATACCCTTTGAAATTCTTTCTGCATCATCATATGCCTTTATTGTGATCCTTCCTGATGTGTCTATCAGATCCTCAAAAAGTCCCAATTGTTTTATTAATTTGTATGTACACAGATTAAGCTCGGATCCACCATCTATCAGGATACGTTTGACCTTATGCTTGTGGATAAGAGCTTCAATGTGCAAAGGTTTGTTATGGTCTTCATCTGCGGGAGCATCTTTGGAGGTAAATACAAGGTGTTGCTGGGCAGCAAGGTTTCCAATGAGAGCTTGGAATTGGGTGGTGTTGATGTTATTAGGAATGTGTGATTCGAGAAAGGCTTGTTCCAAAATTTCCTTATGGACCGGGGAAGTCTTGAGAAGTTCCAAAATGGAGATCTGTGCGGAGGTCTTCCCAAGTTGGTCAAGGAGGTCATATTAGTGGGTGGAAGACATGGGTAGGGGGTTTGGTGGGGGAGAGACTCCTTGGATGGTGACTTTACCTCGACATGTAGTTACATTGCAGTCATTCTGGAAATGGGAGGTGGAAGGCGTGGCGCCTTGAATGACTATCCTAGCAAGATTTGGTCTACTTTGGGAAGAAGGAGGATTAACTCCTTGGATGGTTATGACATTGACATGAGTGTCTACAGGTTCAATGTGACCTACTAAAAAATCAAAGCCGGTTATGTGATTAGCGTAGTCATAACCCATTGCGTTAGATGATGAGCCTTTTCCTTTATCATGCTTTGGGAATGGTTCCTGGTACATTTTAATTTTGTCATTGTTATTACCAGGTTTTGCGTTTGCTACTTCAATCTCACCTCTATCAATGAGATCTTGTATGTAGATTTTGAGCTTCATACACTTTCGTGTATCATGTCCCTTGATACAATGGTATTCACAATACTCATTTTCATTATACCATCTTGGTTTAGGTTGATTGGGGTCAAACGGGCGAGTGATTGGAAAAACCACTACACCTGCTTGGACAAGTTTTTGAAACACCATTTCAATAGGCTCAGCCAGAGGAGTGAAGTCTCTTGGAGTCCAGTTATTTGATCGAGGTGGTCATCCCTGGATTGAGACATTGTTGTGAGGTTTTTGGGAATGATTTTGGTTGTTTTGATTGTTGAATTGATGATTATTGGTGGTGGATTTTTGGGGAGTAGCCACTGTTTGAACTCGCTTTGCATCAATTACACCATCGTTGACCACATTTTTGTTCTTAGACCAGAATTTTGGCTTGTTGTTATGATAAGAACTTTGTGTCAATTTCTGGTAATGTTTTAAGGTTCCTTCTTCCAATAAGACATGTTTGAGGGCGAGGCCCTTATCGGTCAATTTTTGGAAGGATTTGATACATTGGTATATTAAGGGTCTCGAAAGTTCAGGTACTAAGTTCTTTTGAAATAGTTCAATTTGATGTTGTTCTAGCATGTCCCACTGGAATTTCTTGATAAGATGTCGCCATCTTTATAGAAAATTGGTGAAGGTTTCTCCGGGCCTTTGTTTTGTATTGCATAGGTCTATCATAGAAACATCATTAACCATGTTGTAAGCATAGTGGGCCACAAATTTTTCTGCCAAGTCTGGAAAGGAGACAATGGAACCTCGTGGTAGAGATGAGAACCATGCCAGGGCATCTCCCGTGAGACTCTTGGGAAAGAGTCTGCGAAGATAAAGGTCACTATAGGAGACTTCTTGGCATAAGATGTGGAATTCTTGGACATGGTCGCGGGGGTCTCCTTTGCCTTCATACTTGGTGAATTTGGGGATTTCAAATCCTGGGGGGTAGGGTGCAACTGATTTGGACGGGTCGTAAGGACAAGGGCAAAACTCTTCGAACGAGTAAGTTTTTCTTTTATTAGTCCTTTGTTTCATGTCCTTGATGATATTTTTCATGTCTTGAATTTCCTTGATGATATTTTTCATGTCTTGAATTTCCTTGATGAGGTCTTGTTGTGGACTTTGATAATGATGAATTGTATTTGCCCCAAGAATTGGATGAGCCAAAGAAGGTGCACCACCACCAATATATTGATATGATGAAGAGATGGGAATGTAGGATGTGAAGACCAATGTCGTAGGGATTTGTGTGATAGTTGGTTGTGGTCCGCAAACTGATGTGATGAGATTGAGCATGACCTAGATAAAATTTGTGACATTGTTGGCGGGAAGGGAAGTTTGTGGAATAAAAATATGTGGTTGAATGGAAGAAGGTGGTATAGAAGTGTGTTGGAGAATGGATAAGATTGGATTTGATAGTGGTATAGATGGTAAGGAGGAAGAAGGTGGGATGGAGACTACGATGGGAGGTGCCGTGGATGACATTGATTGAGCTTGGATGATTGATGGGGCTGCAATTGATTGAGTGTGAATAATAGGTGCAACACTTTGTGAGGTAACAAGGTCTCCTTGTGGTTGTTGGCCTAGAGTAGATCTATTAAATTCAGGTAGAAGTTGAGCTCCATTTTCAAGGAGAGTTTTTAGAAGTGTAGTGGGATTGTGTTGAATAAAATTTTCCATCATCTCTTGGTTATAAGAATCCGCTAGGAAAGTTTGCACTTCCAGAGAGAGTTCATCTTGGCTAACCATGTTAGGATTTTGGCTTTGATCTTGATTGCTAGGTTGCCCACTTTGTGTAGGATCTTGTGTGGGATCTTCAAATAGGGCACTAATGTCTGGCATGCCATATTGTTGTTCAGCCATCTTTCTCTTTTGGGATTGAGTTGCAACCATACATGAATAACTTTGGAAAATTTTGGAGGGGGAAATTTGTGATGAAAGGACTTAGCAAGATATTTGTGGAAGTTTGGATTGTCTTTTATGACAAGGGATTTTGTTGCTTGGTATGGTTCTTGGATTAGAGCCCGAATTTGATTAGGATTTGACACCTTAGTCCTTGGATGAGGATTTTAGGTGGTGGATGCAACCACAAGTAGGGTGATGGCCAAGTTGTGTAGAATTTAGACCTTGGATTGATGATTAAAAAGCCTCTCTTATACCAAGGGTTGGCTAATGACCCTAAGAAAAGTAAAGACGTGAGTTAAGAGTCTTGATCGACTCAAAAGGATTAGGCAAAAGGTGTTTGGAGAGGATTCCCCTTCAAGCACGAGAGCCAATTGGTTAATGATGAGGTCTAAATGGAATTTCACAAGGCATGTGACCTTAACGTGAGGTTAATTTGAATTAGAGGATGATTGGATTTGGATAATTGATTTGATAATGGTGGGAGATTGATTTGATGTGCTAAGTCCTTAGGAAATTTAAGGATGATTGATGGAAGAGGTATGACAGCGATGACTTTAATGGAGGATCGATTCGAATGACAAGTTGTATGAAGGGGTATGACCACCCTGATTTGGACAAAGGACAAACTTGAATGTTGATGGAGAGGATGAACTCTTAGCTTCTCTCTTGGGCTTATGAAACATGGGACGAATGGAGTTTTGATGCAATTTTGGACTTTGTGTGGGTAATGAATTGGACAATTGTTTGTGTCTTGACAAGTGTTTTTGCAAAGTGTTTGGGGATAGTGATGTGTTTTTAGTCTTCTCTTGGCAAGTATGTATCAAAAAAAGCAAACACAATGATCAAATGCATATTATCTCAAAGACACTCATGCTCATATACAACATTCTTAAGGCTGGCAAGGACAATAGTCATTGGATCCCAATCGGTTTCCCAGCTATGCTTACCCAGAGCGGACACTTAGATGCTTGACCCCACTGGCTCCCCTCCACGACACTCACTTCTTGGGGCAGCCAAGAATCAATTCCCATGAAAAATCTTCATGGCGAACTTTGTGTCTCTACTAAGGGCCGTAAATATATGGGCGGCTTCGGAGGTCTGACCTCCTGCACCAATGACTAGAAGGTTTTTGGCCACTACAAACAAGGTGTTTAGTAAGTCTTCCTGTTAGGAGCTACCCTTCGAAGTTGCGCAAGCGCAATTGAGGCCTATAGCCCAATGAAGCACCAAGAACTTAGTAGTCACACAAGCATGATTGAGATCTCTAGGATCCTACTAAGCACCCAATGTGAGAGTGAACTCTCATATAGCCCCAGCCATTGACCCTTTCGTAGTCAATGACCTATTTATTATAGTGAGTTGGGAACCCCAGGTCCGGGTGTACTCACTTGGGTTGCTCCCCTCTTACCTTCTCAAAGAGCAAGTTGGGAGGGCAGGCCCGCTAGAGGTAAACATGCAATCAAACAAGAAAAGGTTGGAGGGTCTGGATTTCTGATCGTCTAGCTAGACAAGAGCATACTCTCCTACCTTTACGCTTTTCTTAAAGACACATAAGACAATGGTTCATTCCATTTTAATTAATATCTAGGTGCCTAATTTAAATAAATGCACAATGTTTAGTCGGATTTCTTAGGCAACCTGCAAAACAACTTGATTAGTAGTTTGAAAAATAGTCTTCAACAAGCGTCCTACAAAAGACAACAAAATGACAAAAATATTATTTTTTGATTTTTTGGGAATAAGTAGAAAAACATAAATAAAAACTTTTTTACTAATGACAAATATGGATTTGGAGGAAAATTTGATGGGTAAATGGGGTTTGATTAGGTTTCTGCTACTTTCCAAGGGATAAGAAAGCAAAAAAATGGGGATTTTGGAGGAGAGATGAAGGAATGGAAAAATTTGTCCAAGAGGGACAAAGAAGAAAAAGTTGGAGATGGACAATA
Organism: Cryptomeria japonica; assembly: GCF_030272615.1. NCBI lineage: Eukaryota > Viridiplantae > Streptophyta > Pinopsida > Cupressales > Cupressaceae > Cryptomeria > Cryptomeria japonica. Next base: position 379,268,097 of record NC_081411.1, on the reverse strand, counting down.
CGAGAAAATTTGGAGGTGTTTGGATAAAAGGGGAAGGAGTTGTGGCAAACCCTAAAAATAGAGGAATGTGGGATTTTGGGCTTCAAAAAGTGAATTTTTGGGATAAGGCCCCCAAGGAAGGAAATGTGCAAAATGGCAATGCGGTGGATCTAGTGAAGCTTGGAAGAAAATGGAGTGAAGATAAAGCAGTTATGATGAAAAAATAGAATAAATTTTACTCAAATTCCTAAATTTGACAGAGCAGACTCTCCTACTCTAAAACATAATAGAAAGTGTCAAAGGTCTGGATTTCTGATTGTCTAGATAGACAAGAACATACTCTCCTACTTTCACACTTTCCTGCAGTCAGACAGATTATAATTAAATAGAGCAAATTTCAAATTAGTTCCTGCAGAAAATAGAAATGAGGATCGTGCAGAAATAGGAAAGAAACAAATTTTTTAATTAATTCCTTGCAGCCAGACAGATTAAAATTAAACAGAAATAGAAAAGAAACAGAGTTTCTTAATTAATTCCTGCAGTCAGACAGATTATTAAAATTAAACAGAAACAGAAAAGAAATAGAGTTTTTTAATTAATTCCTACGGTTAGATAGATCATTAAAATTAAACAGAAATAGAAGATAGATAGAAGAAGAATGAGGAGGAGGAGATGGGAGAATGCGCAGAATGCTCACCCTGAAATATAGAGCCGCCAAAGATTTTTTGTTTGTCTTTCTGTCGTCGCGCTATTCCGAAACCTGCACCTCACAACTCACAAAAACTCAAAAGAATATATATATATATATATATATATATATATATATATAAGTTCTTAGGGATGTGGGTCCCACCGGGCCTACCAAAATGAAGAGGGGAAAATAGATTAGAAGGGAAAATGATCAAAACATAATGAAATAAACATGTAAAAATGCTAAAATATCATGAAGAGACTATTTCACCTTGCTATTTTACCTTCTCCTTCGGATTGAGCTTGATGAAGTGAAGGCGTCCCTTGGTGATGTTCCACTTGATGTGCTCCTTTTGCTTGCTTGATGTGGATGGCTCTCCAATGTTGTGCACAAATGAGATGGATCTTGGAAGATGATAGAGATGAGATGATTAAGTGTGTTTGTAGGATGATTTTGACATGATAAGGATGCTAAAATGATTTTTCTAGGCTCAAAAGGACAACATAAGATTACTAAACTTGGAGATGAAAAATGAAGGGATGAAGTCCTTAATTTATAAGAGGAGGAGAGGAAGAATGGACAGCTAGGATGGATTCAAGATGAAGGGCTAGGATTGCTTGTGAGCTCACACAAGGCCCAAGAGTGGGTGTGGAGACCAAGAGATATTCCTTAAAGACATTTCTTGTCTCCACACTCCTCAAGGTGCAATGGGAAGATTTCCCAATGTGACTTGAGAGGAGAAAGGTGCATTGGGAAGGCTTCCCAATGTGCCTTGAGAGGAGCAAGGGATGTGACATTCCTTGAAGAATGGAGAGGTTAAAAATTCTCCAAAAAGGGATAATCATAAGGATTGGAGGAATAAGAAGGAATTAAAAATTCCTTGGGAGAGGGGATTCCTAGAGGAAAAATCTCACATTCACCTAGGAGAAGAGCATTAAAAGCTGGTGGTTGGATGGAAGGGACAAGGGGTTGACTTTGTGGCTAATCATGATGATTAGCCACTAGCAACTCATTAGGAGGGGATTTAGAGGAAATGTTAGGTGGGATTAGGAGTTGTAGGAGGATTTGACTAGGAGAGAGAATGAGTGGAGGGAATTTAAAAATTAGAAGAATAAGGTTAAGTGAGTTTAGGGAGTTTCTAGAAGAATTTATTAGGTTAATGATGAATTAAGAAGATGGTTTGTAGGAATCATGTGGGTTAACTAATTAATTGAAATTAATTAGCTAAGAGAGATATTTGTGAGGAATTAAGTTTTAGAAGAATAAAGAAAGGGATTGATTTATTAAATAGATCAGTCACATACCATAGTGACAATATTAATTATATTTAATTAATATTGAGGAGAATTTGAATTAACATAATTAATTAATTAATTATGTGAGGAATTAAAAATAATTAAATAATTATTTTTAAGTGTCTACACATAGACAGGCCCAAAAAATACTCAACACAACCTCTAATGCTAGCACAAACCCCAAAAATAATAATTCAAGAGAATAAACCCTATCAGCCAAACAACCATAAATTACCTAGAAAATCATCTCTATACACAATGTGGCACCAAAAAAGGTAAACATTGTCATGTAGACCATATAGAGACATCCATTGGATATCCAACCACATTTACATACTCTTCTTTCATACTATCGTACCAAAAATAAGCTAGATAAATCAAATTGATACAAAGCTCTTCATATCCAAATGCCTAGACAATATAGTCATGAGATAAGACATTGTCAAACATACTTTTAGTGCACTTCATCACCTAAAATATGAATTTAGACACTAAATTTTTTTTATAAGCATGTCCACCAAGCTACAACAATGGAAACATCCACGCAAAGAAATGCAAAGCATTTTCTGGACCTATCCTCACTAGCCACCAAATTGCCAACACACTACATTTACCAAATATCACCTATAACACCAAGGACTTGAAAAGATAATAGTGCAAGATCCATAGAACATAAACATTAAATTCAAAATTATAAGATCATATATACAAACATGAAGGCATATAGAGCATTCTCACAAACAATCTTCAATAATTGTTCCAACATCTTCATACTTCACCAACCTGCAACTATCAAAATATCCTTGTAGCAACATTTGTTCACTTAGGAGCATCCAGGGGATGACCCAACATCATATAGAATACATAATTTCATCACCATTACATCCAACTCATCGCCATTAACTCCTTTTTTGTCACCCCCTCCCAATACATAGGTTGAATTAAAAGCCTCCCTATTTTTGCCAAATATTGCATTTTTTCATGGCCCGAATTAAAAACCCCCTTATTTTCACCACTATGCAATATAATTTACCCTCATTTATGGAATATTAAACCCCCCAATATGAATGCATGTGGTATAATATTTCCTAGCCAGTGGAGCCCCCTTGCATCATAAGCACCATTACAACATATTGAGTGTACAAAACAAACACCAAGAAGGTGGATATACACAACAAATAACATCTACAACCATCATCCATTTTCAGTCTACATCAATGACAACAATATAAAAATCTCAACACAATAGTGACCATATCAATAATGACAAGACACAAGTTGATGGTTGACATTAGTGATAACACCTAGTCATCAATGACAACAATTTAGAACAAACTGCCCCATTGTTATTAATGGTAACACTCACATAAAATTGTTCATCTACACTTTCTACACTTTTTGTCCTTTCTACATTTTCTCTCACCCTTTGACATAAAGGACAAAGGAAAAAGGTCCTTAATAGGACCTACACTAACTCATCTACACTTATCTTTCCCTATGCACTTTTGTCTCTCCCTTTCTTAGCATTCATCTGCAATTTCTAATCGACAACTTCTCTCCAAAAATAGTCATGTCTTATCCACTTGTAAACAATCACCAATCAACTACCTACTCTCCCTAAGTAGACCACATCTTGATCTAGGAGCCAAAGGATATACCTTGAATTTCTCCCCTTGCAATATATTATGCATCTAGTTAGAAGGAGGGAAAATAACCCTTAAATTTTGTCTGAGACACCGAATGTGTCCTTTGTCTATGGCTATGTGAAAATGTTTGCAATTCAATCCATTATAGTAACATACTTCAATCTAACTTCTTGTTTTGCAATCTTATCTCTTAGAGAATGATACCAAATAGAAGTGTGGTGAGTCCTTGAATGCATCACTGAATTCTTTGACTTTTTTATAGCACTTGTATTATCACACATGATAGGAATAGGGTCATCACATACCACCTTGATATCCTTCAAATTTTACTTCATTCACATCACTTGGGTACAACAATATAATTTACTTCCATTTTTGATAAAGATATTGAATCCTACTTACTCAACCAAGAAACCAATTAGTCTCCCAATAAAAATGCACTACCACTGGTACTTCTCCTATCATCCACACAACTAGCCCAATCGGCAATAGTGTAAGCCCTAAAAAAAATCATCATTCCTCTTACACCATAAACCATATTTCAGAGTTCCCTTCAAAATATCCTTTTAATAGCCTTATCATGAGATTATTTAGGGTTCACTTGATATCTTGCAACCAAGCACATCACATGCATAATATCAGGTCTAGAAGTAGTCAAATATAGTAGTCCTCCAATCATAGACCTATAAAGAGTCTGATCAACTCTCATAGACTCATCATCCTTTCTTAAATGACAACTAGTAGCCATAGGCATACTCACTGGTTTATAATCTTCCATACCAAACTTCTTCAGCATATCTTTAACATACTTAGCTTGAGAAATAAAGATACCATCATCTAGCTAAGTAACTTGAAGACCAACGAAGAAAGACAACTAATAAATCATATACATCTTAGATTATTTCTACATCTCTTTTTCAAATCTCTTATGCACACTATCATCTCCACTAAAGATAATACCATCAACATATACAACAACTATCCAAAAGTTATCTTCCTCAACCTTAATGTAAATATTTCTATCTATAGAACCTTTCTTGAAACTTTGTTGAAGTAAGTACTTATCCAGCCTTGGATACCAAACCCTAGGGGCTTGATTTAGCCCATACAAAGCTTTTTTAAGCCTACATATCATGTCCAAATATTTTGATAACTGAAACCCATAAGGATGCTATATCTACACTTCTTCCTCTAAATCACCCTACAAGGTGCTAAACTTCTTACATTCCTACACATCTCTCTTTTTGTCATCGACTTTCAAGGCCATGGAAAGTGTTTCATCATTTGAATCATCCCAATCCTTATCCTTTGAAGAACAATTATTTTTCTTGGAGTACAAGCTTCTTCTGAAATTCTATCTTTTAATTCTATCTATTGATTTTCTAAAGGTACACATATGCCAAATGGCCAATTCTTCCAAAATTCAAATATCAGAAAGGTAACTTACCTTTGTACTTTTTGGTGCCTTTATTTGATCTTCTCACAAGGCTTTCTTTTACTTCATCAAAACCATCATCCTAATCAATAGTGTCATCTTCTCATGGATTGGTCTCCTTATGTTTTGGTGGTTAGAGGTTGTGTACATGGGATCTCTAGTCTTTTAGAGCTCCTTTTGGATGGTTGGTTTGGTTTGTTTATATCCTTCTATTGGGAGGTAAAATTTTGTTTCAAGATAAGCATGACTTTTTGAATTTCAAGGTATAAATGCAAGTTTAGTTTGTTTTCTTTGGTTACCTTAAACCCTAAACCCTAGAGCTTGTGTATTAATTTTTTTCTTTTGGATTGTTATATTTTTAAGTTGACCCCTTGTAGACAGTTCCTAGTTGTCTTAGTTATCACTTATTCCTTTTATAACATTTTTTACCAGCCCCAAGTGTTAGTATGTAGGGTTTTCTCTGACTTTCATCCTTGTGTTATCAACCTTGCACGTTTGTCCAAATCTACGACCCAGATTCATGCGCAACTACACAATTAGTAAAAAAATTTACTAGTGTTAAACCTACAAGCTCGTGATCAAATTCATTGATCTTTTCGACCCATGCATCTTTGTCTTTGATCTTCAACCTAGATTTGAGAGTGGTTGCACAATTAGTGTACAAGATGCACAATAACCTTAAGTTCACAAGCCCGCCTTGTCGACATGGCATGATGGCCCACATTGTGAATGGATCAACATACATGGACTTGTAAAATGTTGCCATATGTAATAAATTTGGGTGGTGGTATAGTTGGTCCCATGAGGCTCATTCCAATTAGAAGAATAAAAGAATGGTCATATCAAAGGCAATCGATGGATAGAAATGCTCGTGCAGTTGCAAAATTAGCTAGAATAGCTCATATAAGTTAACTTTGTAGCCCCAAATTCAACCATGTAGTAGAGTCTAAATAGTGCACATGTTACCATGAGTTGGCAAGACATTATTGGTGCACTATTACACAACAAAAGAAAGGTTCTCAATTAGGCTATGTCTACAACTGCGTGAAGGTGGATTGTATGGTGACATGTCTTTTTTAATTGGTCACAACCTGAAATAGATAAATAGTTGTTGCTATCACAACATTAAAATATGAATTATAATGGCTACTTTGTGCCAACCAAATAGCCACGTTCCTATAATGATCCAATTCCATCGTTATATGCTGAATTCATAGTCAGATCTTATCACTTTGTTCTTACTCTACATACTGTGATAATTCTTGTATCCTCTGCTATCTCTACAATAAATTTTAATGAATTAGGGTTTTATTTAGGGTGAATTTTGTTCTTATCCTTGTGCTCTCATGCTTTTCTAATCTGTTTCATTTTGAATCCTATTCAAAATTTCTCTTTACTGGGCATTGTTATACTAATTTTTGTTGCTTAAATTGAAAACCCTAATTAAGGGTAATTAGTCTCTATTTGTCAAAACCCTAAAAATAGAAATGGCCAAATCTTCTAGCCATGGTAAGAGGAATTTCTTAGATGAGATAATTTCTCATCTTCTTGGATCAACAAACGCACAAAAAATAGCTATGGCAGGTACTAGGCCTAAAGAGTTTTTAATCGATTATTTGGCTACATGTAGAGATCAAATTATGGAGTCCTCAAGTTTTAGCCTTTGGAGAAGATGTTATAACAAGGAGAAGGAATGAGTTCTAGTATTAGAATTTGAATTTGGGGAGGTTAACTATCCCTAATGTCTTTGTGAATATTAACTTGATCACAACAACTGCAAACAACTATAGACTTGATGTAAGGGAAATTACTTCTAAGGATGGAGGAAGATTATCTGCTCTCAATAAGAAAACAATTGAAGGGTTTTTTATGTTGGATGAAAGAGAAGAATAGCCTCTAAATGAAGATGAATTGTCTAAGGAGTACAAGTCTCATGAGGAACTTTATAGAAGCAAAATCCTACTTTCAGGCCAACATATTTGAAGAGGAATGAGAGAGCCCTTAGCCCAAGGGATCATGCAACTTATAACATTGACTTATTCACTGGTTATTTCAAGGATACCTATTTTTATTTGTACCAAGTCTTTGGTATTGATGCTAAATTGTCCATCCCTAATTGGATGTTGGTTTGGTGTATGGACATTTAGAGTGAGGATCATACTAGACCTTTCAATTATGCAAGTGTGCTAGCAGAAAGATTACACAAAACACTTTGTAGCTTCAAAGAAGGTTCATCTCATTAATTCATGCATTATTCAATCCTTATGCATTTTTTAATTTTTAATGGTCTTAGGGTTTGGCACATAGACCTAAGGGTTGTATTAGTGGTTAAGTGTGAGGCCATCCCTGCCCAAGAATGGACATATTTGTGGGATAAGCATTCTGGAAAATCGAATTATCTTGTGTTTGAAAATCATTTTGTTAGTTATTCTTCAAGGAGATGTGTTATGGGGCTTGAGTGAGAGGGTCAAGAAGTTTTTAAGGCCAAATGACTATGACCTAGTGAAAAAGATTGAGCATAATTGAGGGTCATGGTTCTACTTTTAAGGACCACACCATTATAAGAAACTTTGGTAGTCCTATTGCTCCAAGACTTCTACCCATTATTGTACCTAGACAAGGTTCATTTTTTGGAAATAATGTATCAATTATCTGAAGTAGAGAAGTCCCTAGTTGGGGGAACACATAAAAAGGGATCACTCCTCCCCTCCCAAGTAAGGGTGGGAATGTATCATTTCACAAATAATAGAGCTTATAATATTTTAGATAACATTTTGAATAAGTACAATCTCCCTAGGGCTACTTATAGATTCTATGATTTAGAAGGACTAGCATAAAGCCTAAAGGATAAATTCCTTCACTATCAATGGTATGAGGAAGAGGACTTAATTAGAAATATTTCAAAATATGGTGAGGTTCTCAAACAAAAAGAGAGATGGTATACAATTTGGTACTCTGAGAATCTAAATAAGAGAGTTGAAAATTCTTATGTCCCACCTTGGGATGAAATTGTAATACTAGAGGAGAGGATGGGGGAAATTTTTAGTGCCTATCCAGATGTGGACCAGATGCTATTGCCTCATGAGAGAGGAATGGTATAAGAACAGGAGACCACTCAAGCCTAGGATGAGCCTGACTCACCTTAATCCATTGGTTCCCCTATTGGACTAGCTTCCCCACCCCATAGCCATATTCCATCAGCACCTCCACTTGGATATGAGCCCCCCTCCATTGTTCCACCCGCTCCTAAAGTTTCACAAATTACCCCAGTGGTACCTCTACCACCACAAAGACCATTTGATTAAATAGCCTCAAAGAGGCCTATGGATGCTTCTTCCTCAACAAGTGAACAATATTTCTCCATCACCAAGATCCCAAGAGGAGTAACCCCATTGCATATTTTGTCTCCAAGAAGAGACATACCTTTCCAAACTTATGAGAGATTCAATGTCTAGGTTGAATCACCTATGCCCCCTCATAGATTTGATACCAAACTTGTTGTAAGGATTGAGGACCCTCTTGCTAAAAGGGCCCTTGATGCCTTTAGATTGGGAGGAGATCTTACTGAAGATGTAAGAATCATTTCTTGTGAGGAATTCATGGGTGATGATAGTTTCATACATACAAGGGAATTCCAATAGTTTGTTCTAAGGAATATTAAAGAGGAGATGCATAAGAGAGAAGCCATACAACTTGACCAACTTAGTGCAAAAGAAAAATCAAGAATGAAGAATAAAATCATGAAGAATGCAAGAGAGAAGTTAGAAAGTATGACTCCAGAGATGGGGAGACAAATAATTAAAAAGAGTGTGATATTACTCTTGGAGGGCTGGGATATCTCCTCATCAATTGCTTTTGATAATTTAAGGAGAAGACATGATATTGATTTGGAGAATTTGGACCCTGAGAATATATAGAAGCTATTCTTTGGGACACTTTTTGATGATCATTTGGATGTGCTTATTATGTGGTGTCTATCTTTTGTAACAAGGAGACTGACAATGACACAAGAATTGGATAGGCTATATGGGAATCTACTTGTTAAAAGGGTGGCATATACATAAGCCACATAGGTAATATACATGTATGTAAATGTTGCTAAGTTTGCACATAAGATTGCAATAAGAACTAATGAAGAGAACAAGTACTTGAAGAACAAAGTGAAGCAACTTGAAGCACAATTGTATTTAGGACCAACCTACACACCTCCAACTTTGCAACACTACTCATTTGAGGAAATTGTAGACACCTGAAAATGTCTCATCACTAACAGACTAATTATTTGTCTTTATAGTTAAATAATTATTTAATTAAGCTAATTCTTCTTCTTTTGAACTAATTTAATCATCAAATCCACATTACTAATTATTGAATTTCTATTCCTAATCATTTAATTATTTAACCTCTTCTTATATTAATTAAATATTTGTTATTTAATTAATTTTGAATTAACACCTTTAATTAAATAATATTTATTATTTAATTAAATTGAATTTTTAATAATTAGTAATTTCTTTAAATTATTTAATTAACTAATTCATTCTTTTTCAAATTCAAAATTCAAAATTCCCAAATTGGCAAATTTTGATTTCATCTAATTTCAATAAATGTGTATTTCAATTTCATAATTTCAAAAATCTAAATTCAACTCAAATGCAAATCAAAATTGAATTCAAAATTAATATCCTACAACACATGCTAAAATCCTGACTTATTAATCAATTCACTTATCTCACTAGTTAACTCAGTTAACTCCCTAATCACCATTTTCAAGTCTCAATCAACTTTTTCTAACAATGCAATCAAATCAATTAACTCAGTTAACTATTTAATCTATCTAGTCATTTGATCAATCTATTCATTTGACTCATCAATCAAATGAGTTCAACTCCTAATCAATTCAGTTCAACTATCAATCAGCTGTTTAGCACACTTCCACCTCTCAATCAATCTCTTCTCAAAATCTATAAATTCAACATCCATTTCCCATTTTTCAACAATCACGAACTTTGAATCTTTGTACCATTTTGCAAGGTAATAATCACAACATTGAGAGCCATCATTACACAAGGAAGAGAATAACAATTGAAGCCATATTGCAAATAGGGAATTTTTCATTTGATTAATTGTCTTATTTGGAAGCTTTTATTGATTTACATTTAAGATTTGTTAGTTAGTTAGGCTTTTTGTGATTTCCCTTACCCTAATTAGCATTATTTATGATGATTTTTTATGTGAAAACAATGGTGAACCTTATGTGAATATATAGCAATCTAATTTTTTCTTACCTATTTTCTGTGTTCTTTGCAGATACAATGCACAAATTTTCACAATTGCACACAGGATTTCACATGTGTATCAATAGTATTTTGCATGTGTTCAGATACCATTTCACATTCACTGAGATGGGGTTTCACATTTGTCTGTTGGGTGTTTCACATGCATTGCATGTTAATGTAGGGTAAATTATTTAAATCATTATGGTTTATTATTGTGTCGCCTCTCTGTTTTAGACCTTAGTTAGTTTTCTAATCAATCACATAGATGTATGCTGGATTTGCAATATATTGAACAAAGTGGCATACAAAGTGAGATTTAATATTTTAGGATCTAGAAGGTGAGCTAAATAGAGAAGACAATAGAAACATTTCCAGAAAACCCTGCAAGTAGAACTAACAAAAAGAGAACAAGAACTCTAGATTGCCTTTTTTCAGTATCGAAAGCACGTCCTAGCCTACGCTCTGAATTACAAAATAATAGAAGGGATAAATTTGAGATTTTAGAATCGATTTGGGAATTAGCTCCCTATCTTTAAATTTGTTGTAACCCTCTCTTTTGTAGGATTTTCTTTTACATAGGGAAGTATTTCATGTTATATAGATCCTAATTAGACTTGGAGGTTAAATTTTCCCCTTCTATTGGCTCAATTTCCCCCAAAATTATTTAACGGGGGTTTGGGGGCAACACCCCCAAATGATTTTTATTATTTTATAAAAGTGTCAGGTGTTATTGGCTAACATATTGTAACCCTAATTTTGTAACCCACATAAGTCTTGATAAAACGACTAAGGGTTAGGGTTTTTTGTAGAGAATTTTATAGCATTTTGCAACGATATTGAGTTGCAAGAGATTCCTGGTTGTAATTAGTTTGATTTACTGGATAATAATATTGGACTCTCTAATTGGTGGACGTAGCCCAAGTTTGAGTGAACCCCGTTAAAATTATCTCCTCTTTGTTATTTGTTTTCTGTGTTTTTATTTGTCTGTTTAATCTTTATTTGCATATAATTGATATTTTCTATATGCAATTCCTAACAAGTGGTATCAGAGTGGGTTGTGTTTGATTATCATTTGGAAGAAGTTCTCAAAATTGAGTTAGAGTCTCATGGTTGAGTGAGAGTAATGGCGGATGAGGGTAAATTGAAGGTAGAGAAATTCAATGGACAAGACTATTAGTTATGGAAGATGCAAATGGAGGATTATCTCTATCAAAAGGATTTATGGAGGCCATTGGAAGGAACAACCAAGAAAGGCACAATGAGTGATGAGGATTGGAATATTCTGGATAGAAAGGCACTGGGAACCATTTGGTTGTGCATGGCACCGTCTGTAGCATTCAATATAACAAAAGCAACAACAACTACATAACTGATGTCGGCACTGGTTAAATTGTAAGAAAACCCTCAGCCTCAAATAAGGTATTTCTCATGAAGTGTTTATTTAATTTGAGAATGATGGAAGGTGGATCTGTGATAGATCATTTAAATGAGTTTAATATGATTACTAGATAGTTGACTTCTCTAAAGGTAAATTTTGATGAAGAAGTTATAGCTCTCCTGATATTATGTTCTTTGATTGAAAGTTGGAATAGTTTGGTAATGGCAGTTAGTAACTCTATTTCTAGTTTAAATACTGTGAAATTTGATGATGTTGTTGGTGTTATTTTGAGTGAGGAAATTCGTAGAAAAACCTTAGGTGGATCCACTTCAGGTAGTTTTTTGAATGCAAAAAGAAGGGGTAGATCAAAGGAGAGAGGAAAAGGTTTTGGAGGTTGTGGGAAGTCACGAGGAAAATCAAAGGACAGGAGATACTAATCTAGAGGACCAAAAGATTGTTGGTATGGTGGGAAACTGGATCATCTAAAGAAAGATTGTTGGTCTTGAAAGACTAAAGAAGGAGACAAACAAGAGGGTAATAAGGAGGCAAATGTGGTAAGTAATAAATCTAAAGAAGATGCTCTAACTCTTTCCCTAGATAATGTTGATGATTAATGGGTTTTAGATTCAAGGGCCTCATTTCATGCTACACCCCATAAAAGTTATTTTCTTGATTATGTCCAAGGGGATTTTGGGTTGGTTTTTTTGGGAGATAATGAGCGCTATCAAATTTTTGGAAAGGGAAGAATCAAGATTAAATTGAAAAATGGGAATCATTAGCTACTACAAGAGGTAAGGCATGTTCCAAGGCTGAGTAGGAATTTAATTTCAGTAAGGAATCTAGGTGATGAAGGTTACACAGTTACTTTTAATGATATAAATTGGAAGGTTTCAAGAGGTGCCTTGATAAAGAAAAAGGTGTGAAAGTAAGCACCTTATATCTTTGTATAGGTCATACTATTCCTTCTACTTTAGTTGTTGCAGAGAAAAACCAAACAAATTCAGGAACAGTTGCTATAGATTCACAGGAAGAAACTAAAACAGTTGTTGCAGGTTCTGAGATAACACTGTGGCACAATAGACTTGGGCATATGAGTGAAAAAGGTATGAAGGTACTTCATTCTAAAGAGGTTTTACTAGGTCTGAAATGCATTTATATAGATTTTTGTGAAAGTTGTGTGTATGGAAAACATTAGAGAGTTAGTTTTCTACAGGATGGGAAGCAAAAGAAAGATTAAAATTTGAATCTTGTTCATATAGATGTATAGGGACCAGCTCAGGTATCTTCTCTCAGTGGCTCTTTGTATTATGTTACATTCATAGATGATGCAACTAGGAAGGTTTGTATTTATTTCCTCAAGTAGAAATCTAATGTCTTTGAAACATTTAAGAAATGGAGAAGCTTGGTTGAGAATGAGATGGGTAAAAGACTAAAATGTCTTAGGTCTGATAATGGTGGTGAGTATTGTAGCAAAGAATTTGAGGATTATTTTTCCTTTAATGAAATTCGTAGCCAGAAAATGGCTCCAAGGAATCCATAAGAAAATGGAGTGGCTGAGTGCATGAATAGGACAATAATGGAGCATGCAAGGAGCATGAGATTGTATGCTAGGCTTCCTTTAAACATGTGGGAAGAGGCTGTCAATATTGTTGTATATTTAATTAATAAAGGCCCTTCAGCTCCTTTGGGATATGGTATTCCAGAGGAAGTATGGAAAGGTAAGAAGGTGAGTTATTCTTTTCTCAAAACCTTCAGATGTGAAGAATTTGCACATGTAGATTTTGAAAACAAAACCAAGCTGGATGTAAAATCAAAAAAATGTATTTTCATTGGATATGGCATTGATGAATCTGGTTGCCAGCTTTAGGATGTTGAAAATAAAAAAATTGTGAGAAGCAAGGATGTTGTATTCAATGAGAAGGTGTTGTACAAAGATCAGTTGCAGCAGCATGAGAAGAAAGAAAAGGATTTTGTTGTGCTAGATGATATTTGAGATAGTGATGTTCCAGTGGTTCCTCATGCTCTGCAACAACAACCAGAAATACCATAAACTCCAGTGAATGTTAGATGATCAACAAGGCTAAGTAGACCTCCTGACAGGTTCTCTCCCTCTTTTTATTCTATTTTGTTAATAGATGCTGGTGAGTGAACCAACATGATATGATGAAGCTATGCAAGTGGATACAAAGGTTTAGTGGGAGCTTGCCATGAAAGAAGAAATTGACTCGTGCAAAAATTAGACTTGGGAATTATGTAAGTTGCCTGCAGGTAAAAAGTCTTTACAAATCAAATAGGTTTATAGGATAAAAGAGGAAGATGGAGGTAAGCATAGATTTAAAGCCAGGTTAGTTGTTAAAGGATTTGCACAGAAAAAGGGCATTGATTTTGTTGAGATTTTTTCTCTAGTTGTTAAGATGACTTCTATTCATACTATTTTAAGTATTGTGGCTACTGAAGATTTGCATTTGGAACAGATAGATGTGAAAATTGCCTTTCTCCATGGTGATTTGGAGGAGGAGATATATATGGAACAACCCCAAGGATTTGAGGTCAAAGGTAAGGAGAAATTTGTGTGTAGATTGCAGAAGAGTTTATATGGCTTGAAATAAGCACCTCGACAATGATACTTGAAATTTGATAGTTTTATGGTTGAACATGGCTACAATAGGTGCAATTCTGACCATTGTGTTTATTTTAAGAGGTTGGATAATGATAGCTACATTATTTTGTGTTTATATGTTGATGACATACTTGTAGCGAGGTCTAACATGGATCACATTAGGGAGTCAAAACAACAGTTAGCAAAATCATTCTCTATGAAGGACTTGGGGCGACAAAATAAATCCTTTCTATGAAAATTTGTAGATATAGGCAGAACAAAAAATTGACTCTATCTTAGATTGATTATGTTGAAAAGGTGTTGCAGAGATTCTATATGGAGAATGCAAAATCTGTCAGCACACCTTTGCCTAGTCATTTGAAATTGACTAAGGAGATGTGTCCAAAGACATAAGAGGAGAAAGAAAAAATGTCCATGGTACCATATGTTTAGCTGTAGGAAGTTTAATATACACCATGGTATGCACAAGACTAGATATTGCACTTGCTATTGGAGTCGTAAGTAGGTATATGAGTAATCCCATATTGGAGCATTGGAATGCAGTGAAATGGGTTTTCAGGTATTTGAGAGTTACATCCAATAAAAATTTATGTTTTGGGGGTTCTCATATTGATTTAGTAGGTTATGTAGACTCAAATTTGGTAGGGGATATTGATACCAGCATGAAGTACTATAGGTTATGTCTTTACTATAGGTGGGGTAGCGGTGAGTTGGATCTCCAGGTTGCAAAAGGTGGTTGCTTTATCCACCACAGAGGAGGTAAAGTATGCAACTGCAATAGAGGCAAGCAAAGAGATGATATGGCTCCAATATTTAATGGAAGAATTATGGAAATGACAGGCTAACAATTATTTGTTTATAGATAGCCAAAGTGCCATCCATCTTGCAAAGAATTTTGCCTTGCATTTAAAGACAAAACGCATATAGTTGAGGTATCACTTCAATCGGTCAGTGTTGGATGATGGAAAATTACGAATGGAAAATATACATATAGATGAAAATCTAGTGGATATGTTTACTAGGGCAGTGACAAGGGAGAAGCTGAGCTCCTCTTCAACTTCAGTTGGTCTTCAAGACTGAAAACAATAAAACAGAACAATATGGTCCAAGGTGTTTCATTCTAGTGGGAGCTACACGGTTAGCAGTGTTATGATCAGTCTCCAAGTGAGAGAATGTTATGTTGTGGAGTCTAATCAGTTTCCAAGTGGGAGATTATTATTAAATGGAGCCTAATCAGACTCGGAGGTTAAATTTCCTCCCCTTCTATCAATGTAGTTTCCCCCCCCAAATTGTTTAACAAGGGTTCTGGGGCAGCACCCCCAAATAATTTTTATTATTTTATAAAGGCGTCAGGTGTTATTGGTTGACATATTGTAACCCTAATTTTGTAACCAACATAAGTCTTGATAAAATGAATACGGGTTAGGGTTTTCTATAGAGAATTTTGTAGCATTTTGTAGTAGTAGTGAATTGCAAGAGATTACTGGTTGTAATCGGTTTGATTTTCTGGATAATAAAATTGGACTCTCTATTTGGTGGATGTAGCCCGAGTTTGGGTGAACCATGTTAAAATTGTCTCCTCTCTGTTATTTTTTTTCTATGTTTTTTATTCATTGTTTAATCTTTATTTTCATATAATTGATATTTTCTACATGCAATTCCTAACATTTCACATGCGTCTAATTAGTATTTCACATGCGTTGAATCAATATTTCACAATCGTTAAGATAGTGTTTGGCATATGTTCATTTTCTATGTCACATAAATTTAGTTATTATTTTGCATGAGACTGGTAACCATGGATTTCATTCTGTCTCTATATTTCATCTCTGATTTAGTTTTTCAGTGTTATTAATAGTTTTTCTATAGCATGTGGCAAGGGTAACAAAGATGATTTGATCTGTCAAAGACTTCATTTAAACTACTAACTTGTGTGATTGTAGGATATTCCTTGTTTTTAATTCACACTTCAATTTGGTGCTATAAAATAGAGATGTGGATGCAATTCATACTTTAGTTTGGTGCTATAAAATGGACATGTATGAAAAGTCACATTTCAATTTGGGCTTAAAATTTGACATAGATCTATCTTATGCTTAGGATAGCTCACACATTGCTATATTTAAAGGGTAAATGAATTTCTATTTGTTGTGTTTGGAGAACTTGTTCAATCTATAGGATGGACCCACTATTACATTGAGTACCTTTCCACTTGCCTTTACGGTCTTGTGAGAGAGGAAAAGGTGATAATGACACCTTATTTTTATTTTTGTAGTAGAGGGATACCTTTGACTGGGGATTTCATCACCTCATAAGGGTATTTCATATTGGGATACATTGGGGATATCATCTCTCTCATCATAATCTTGATTGGGTTATTTGAGTCGCTATATAAATATATTGGTCAGGCGGTTGGAGTGTTGAGTAAATTCGATGTATGTGGAGTCCTTCTTTGCACCGATAAGCTCAACTAAAGCCTTAAGTGGCTTACTTCAAGAATTCATCATTGGATTAGGATCCCTCAAAATTATACTATAAGCCAATTAGTAACCAAAAATTCTTATATTTGATGGTTTAGGGTGTGTGGATCATACCCCATAGATACCCCTTATATACCCTTTAAAATGAGACATGAATGCCTTGATTACAAGATCTTTGGATCTTCTGGGTAAGAGAACTTATTATGCTCAAGAAGTGTGTGCCATGGAGTGGAGACAATGCTACCAGAATCTCTATCTATCCATTTTGTTTGGGTATTTTTCTGCAAGGGCCCTATTGAATGGTTTCCACTTTCCAGCCTAGGCTTGTGTTTTCAATATATCTGATAATCGTTCAATTTTTGGACCAGTAAGAGATCAATTAAGTCTTGGGCTAATCTAGGCCTTTTCACATGTAACTTTGCCTATTAAAGTTTGTCAAAAACAAGTTCATTTGACCATACTATCTTTGCAATCTGTATGCCGTGTTTTTAAAATCTCTTGAAACAAAGATTTGTCCTCAAACAAGACCACAAAAACAACAAAGATCAATCAAACAACAAAATTGCAAACAAAATCCCCAATTCAGAACAAAAACATCTTTTTCAAATCCTTTGTGATAATAGGTTTGTCCAAAATCCATGTCTCATAGTCTTTGCATAGTTCTTGTGTAGTCCTCATATCACATAGTTCTTGCATAATTCTAACATAGTCTGTTGGACATTGATGCTACTATGATATGTTGTTCTCATTAATGTTAACATATTCCTGTGATTTATTACTCCAGTGGTTGCAGATTGGTTTATTGGGATCATGGTTTGGTATATGGAGTATTTTTAGTATCATTATATCTTTTTGTATTGGTTTTAGTGATTTGGGAGCTTAATTGATCATATCAAGTGATCCGGTTTACAATTTGGTTTTTCTGATAAGTGCTTTGCAGATTTCGGTATTTCCTCTGGTATATTCTGGTGTGATCAAAAATTGAGTTGATATTTTTGGAGATTGTTTGAAATGTTCTTGTGTATCTTCACTTCAGATGGTTCATGATTTGGTGCTCTGCAAGTTATCTTTCCTCGTGGCAGTTGCTGTTGTTTGAGTGTTCTTGAGTTTCAAATGTTGATCGATGAAGATTCGATAAGTGGTGTTGGTGCAACTATTATAGATGATTAGAACATGCCCACTGGTGTTTCCTAATTGTGTCCTATTTGTTTTGGTGGTCTGCATTGATCCTTGTGCGCATTTTTGGTGATTTTTCTGAATTGGTGATATTCTTCTTGTTATGCGGTATTCCTGGTGGTGTAGCGTGTTGTGGTTGTTCTTGGCATGATTTCTGGTGGTGTTGCATGTTTGAGAATTTGATTTAGGTCCATGCTATATCATGTATATTATAATATTGGTTCATTGGTTGATCTTTGTATTGTGTGATGTAATTTTATATTTATGAGTTGAGGGTTTGGCCGACCTTGTAGTCAAGATTAATGAATTGTATAAATAGGTGATAAATTCATGTAAACTTGGTATCATTGTGGTGTTTTCATTATCAAAGAGTGGTAATGGTGGAAAAAAGTGAATACATCCTTCAATATTGTGATTGAGCAGAGATTGGAGTGTTGCAGAGAAGACAAATGTGCTTAACTAGAACTGACATCAGGCATTTGCAAATGCTATTCTCTCAGTTCATTTGGAAAGGTTCCCACCATGTTTTTTTCCCTTAACCAGGTTTTCCACATCAAAATATTGGTGTTGTGTGTTGTGCTATCAATTTGATTATCTTTGTTGTTGCTAGAGTTAATCAAATTTAACTTGAGGTCAATTTTTTTAATCTGGTGAGGTCAATTTTTTTAATCCGGTGAAAAATGATTCACCCCCTGTCTCATTTTTCCTTCATTGTTGTTTCCAACATAGTATTTATTTGGTCCTTTGTCTTTGCATCTCATTAGTTGCATTTTCATCCTAGGAATCATCCTCCATTTAGAAATGGTCTTAGAGCATGTGTCATTATGGGCTTAACAAGTAATGGTTTCTTCCTATTTGTGCAACCCAATCTAGGTTCAAACTACGATCAAGAAGAAATTATTGACGGTCTAAAAAAACTTGTTTGGAGGCTTAGAAGGAGTATCCCCTAGTATATAGGAGTCGATTTTGTCATAGAAGATGAAATTAGGAAAGCTTACAGAATTGAGAGAGAAGATGCACATGAAATAATTCAACAAAGGCTTGAAAGGATCAAACTACAACAACAACCTCCTCATCCAAATCCTTAGTAAAGCATCCTCATAACATGCTAGTTTGCATACATATTGTGTCCTCAAGTCAAGTCTTTAATTTAGATCCTTAGCAAGTCACTATTAGATATAAGTCTTGCATTTCATTCCTTAAGTGTCATAGAGGTTCTTAATGGCCATAACAATATCACAAAAGGGTAAGAATTAGATGGACCCAAACAATGATCCATTGTTCAACCCCATGTGGAACATGGATATGTCTACTTATTCACACTTGCAACCTCGAAGGGGAGTAACATTGCCAACAAACATTAACCACATGTCGTCAATAGACAAAATTGAACACAACTTAATGAGAAAAGAACTAGATGCTACCCAATAGGACCTACAAGTTCTCACAATCCTAAAAACTCTTCTTAATTACAATATAGATAGATATCTTACCTTCTTAATACAAAATGAAGCTAAGTTTCCCTCAAACTTTGACATTACAACAATCTTCCCACGCAGGGTTACTTTAAATCAAGGAATGAATCAAACACCAAAATTTTCGCAAACACATGTTGCATCTTCAAGCTCTACCCATGATAAAACTCAAATATGCAAGCAACATCTGCTCAATATACTATAGGTTCAACTCAAACCTCACAATCTGGTACTGTATCTTCAACAACAAATGTCGTGCCTCAAACACATGCTAATATCTCAAGCATCTCAATGCAAAATCAAACTAGTGCTAATCAGATCACCACTCCCACAAGTACTTCCCAACATACAGTATCAGTCTTTGTGGGATCTACTTATAGTTGTCAAAACTTGAATCAAGGTTTCACCAATCTACACAGATCAACTCAGCCCAATATAAGCACACAATTTTTTTATTTTACATCACCCAGTAGGGCTCATAGCACACAAATTCATAATCACTTAATGTTTCAATAATCCACAATATACGTACAAATACTAATCCTTTTATGGGGAGCACGTATACAACAATTGTGTCTTTGACTCAGACATAGATCTTGGCTCAACAAGTACAAAATCTTAGAAGTAGATGGTAAACATGCAATCTAGAAATGAGAACAAGAGCTATACCATGGAGGACCTTCATCCCTACTCCTTTGATTTGACTTTATACATGTCGCCTTTTCCCTCACATTTTGAAACTCCCAAATTTGATAAATACAGAGGAAAAGGTGACCCCAAGGATCACATTAGGGAATTCTTCACTACTTGCATTGAGGTACCTAATGAAGACACGTATTTGATGCATCTATTTCCTTAGAGTCTTGGTGGATCAACATTAGAATTTTTCTCACACTTACCACCTAAGATCACCTTATGGGGATAATTGGCTAAGAAATTCATAAAAAATTTCTCTCACAACATAGATAATCCAGTTACTCTTATGGATTTATGTGCCACTAGACAAAGGGAAACTAAAAATTTCACCTCTTTTCTACAAAATTGGCAATACCTTACTCATAGATGTCCATGTTACATCCCAGAGGTAGAGCAAGTAGATATCTTCACATAAAATCTGGTTCCTCAAGTCAAATACCCACTACAACTTTAGTGTCTCAACACTTTCAAACAAATTATAGAGAAAGGCTTAAAGTGTGAGAAAGGTCTTGTGGAACAAGGTATATTGAAGAATAATAAGGATGGTGGATCGACCAGTAATACAACTACTGATAAACCAAAGTTCTAGCCAAAAAAAAAGTGACAAGTGATAGGATTGTAGATGCCTATATGGTTAACAGAGATCAGCCCATGGTATCGCTACAAGGACCTATCAACTTTTTTATGCCAAGAAAAAATCAATCTCAAGACAACAATGTAGCTTCAAATGCAAATGCAATAGTCTAGTAATTTTAGACCTCCAAGGACTAATGTACCTAGAAGAAATTATACGCCACATGGGGATCCAATTGAGTCCACCCTCAAGAAATTGATATAAACAAATGTCATAACTCAACCTGAGGTTAGGCCCTATGAACCAGGTCCTTTCAACCCAACCTGGTGGAACAACGATGACTTTTGCAATTATCATCCCACCAAAGGCCACAAAACTACAAGTTGCTACAAAATAAAGAACTTGATCCAAGATCTCATTGATTAGGGAGATATCACTATTAGATACTTGATCAGTCCCAAAGACACTGAGAGGGGGGGGGGTGAATAAGTGTCTAACCAGTTATTGAAATATTTAAACTTGTTTGCAGCTTTACAACCCAAATTAATATACTAGTAAACAAGCAATAATGCAATAAAGAGAAATAATAGTATAACCATCAATGCACATCATAACACAAATATTTTTGGTGAGGAAACCTAGTAGGGGAAAAACCTTGGTGGGATTTGTGACCCACAATATTTACTCACTAGCCAATATGAATAAATATTACTTATACAATATGGGCTTGCACATGCAGGAAGGCCAACAACCTAGAGCTCACTGCTCAATCACAAAAGGAGTCCCACTGACTGCAAAATTGGATGATTAAATCCAATAACAATGTACTACTCAAAATAGCATCTGCAATGGTGGATTCAGTACCAGTTTAAGCTTTGTCAAATTTCTCTGCCATAAACCTTTCTTTGCTCTGCTCTGCTCTTATTCGCTCATAAAATTATACATCAAAATGCATATATAGATATTCGCTCTCATATACCACTTGATTCATTACCTAATTACATTCCTTTCATACATTTCCACACTTACAAAATGACCTACAAGATCTCATACATATATGAGTCTTTACAATACATCATGTCAGCTATACAATATAATTACAATACAAAACAATATAATTTCCATGTCGGCTAGGGTTCCGGTAAGATCTCCTATCGGTGTAGATTGGATGCCGGTGTGAATAACCTGTAGTACTTGCCAGGGTTGGTAGATGATGTCTGTTGCCAGTGTAACCTGTGAACCATGGTACTAGTTGGTTACGATCAATGAAAACATCAACTATTCTCATTTGAGTGTATAATTCCAACAATCTCCCCCTTTGGCATTGATGGAAACACTCATGAGAAAATTTCAAAAGCTAATATCCAAAAATAAAGTCCAAAAACTGATCCAAGAAATAAGAGTGCTCCCCCTGAGAAAATGATCTCTTCTGTACATTTTTCTCCCATACTACTACTTGCCCTTTGACATCAATGACAAAGGATGTCAAAAAGAATAAAAAATTCAAAATTTACCTCAAAGCCTGTAACCGGTTGTTTACAATTTGAAAGATATCTGCTAAAATTAGATTAAGATTCTGCATAAATTTAGTGCTGTTAGAAATAATGGTTTCAGTTTGTTGGATCGTCCTGGTCAGATAATGCATATGTTGCTCCGGTGATCTTTCTCCTTGAATTGTTTCTTTAGATAGCTCAATCCACTAAATTATAAGATTGTCCAATCTAGGACCAAGTTTATTTTTTATCTCCTAGACCTTTATTCTTATCCTTGCTTTTTCCTTTTCTAGTTTCTCAATCTTTTCTTCAAAAACTGCCATTTCTTGATCCAAAACTGAGGCAAGTTCCGAAGAACCTATCATGTTGTTTGCTATATCATCAATCTCTTTTTGTGTTTTCCTTATCTCCTCATCAATGTCTTATGTTAGGTGGTGAGGATTGCATGCTTCCTTATACAATTCTTTATATTCAAAAATAGTGGAATTAAGTACTGGTAATAAGGAATCAATATGCTCAGGACAGTCCTTGATAGTCTTATCAAAGAATTCACTTTTCGCCTTATTCACCCTTTCCTTAACAGTCTCTTCATTAATTTTATCTACAATTATAATATTTGAAGCAATGAATTTGGATAATGTGTCCAATTTACCTAAAGATCCATCAATATGATCTATCTTACATGTCGGTGCAATCATTTTCAAAATAGGTAATTTATCATCAATGGCCTTAAATGCTAAGGCGTTGCAATCTATGATCCTCTTTATGAAATCCAAAAGTACATTAGTCAAATTAGTAGGTCTATAATCCATGGTGGAAGTGCTAGGTGGAGTGTGATGTTCTACAGTAGGTTTCTTATCATCTCCAGATTCTTTAGCCACTTCTTCTATCTTGTTTCCATCATTGACCTCTTCTTTATTCACTATTTCTTCCTTATCCTCACTCTGATTTTCAATCTTGTTTTCATCCTTACTGCCTACCTTGCTGACTGTCGGTTCAGCTATACTCTGTTCATGTCTTTCTCTAGTTTCAGTTTGTGCTTCAACTTCTTCTTCTGTTGGTTTTCCAGTGTTCAGTTGAGTATCATCAAGGGTGGTATCAGGTTTCTTAACTTCAACTAGCATCTCAATGTTCTAAGAGTCAACAGTGTTTACCGATGACTCAGAGACCTTAACATTTGTAGCTTCAACTTCCTTTACCTCTGTGGTTTCTTTATCCATGACAATGTTAAAATCCTGTGTGTCCACATTCATGGTAAAAAGAATTTTAGAATTTGGATTAGTGTCATCTCTTGTTATTTCCTCTACCTTCTCTTCCGGTTGACTGTCAGTTTGTGCCAGTGCCTCTGCAATTATTGGTGAGGTGTCCTATGCCGATGTAGGAAGGTTATCCTTGACTGTGATATCAGGTAGACTACCAATTTTACCTTTACCTTTGCAAAAGACTTATCCCTTTTCTATCTTTCCTTTTCTTGTTTCTTCTCTCTTTCCATAAAAATATATCCCACTTATCTGCCGTTTCATCTACAATTTCTTCAACTCTGCCTACCATAAGGCTAACCTACCGGTGACCACTCACAAAAATTGTTCTATTTGCCTCTGAAATTAACTGATCAATTTCCTATTTGGAATTTATAGAATGCACAACAAGTAGAGCCTCTACCTTTAATTTCTTCTCTAATTCCATTATAGACATTCTTTTAGCCTCTAACCTTAGGTATAAATCATTTGGCAAATCATCTACAACTTCAATAAGAACTTTCTTGTAGATATCAAGATGTAAAATAATGCTTTCTTCTATGGTGTCCTTATTAGAATCCTTGAAAGAATGATATATCTTATTCACATTGCTAAGGTTACTTTCTTCTTTGCACCACTAGGCTCTCTTACAACCTGTTGTTTCTTTCTTTGAGTTCTTGTCTTCTTGGGAGATGGAGTAGGTGCCGATGAGTGTTTTCTTTTCTTCCTATCCACTCTCTTGAATTCAACTACCTTGTCACTATCAAAATTAGATGTAGTAGCTACAGGTGAAATGTGATCTACTGGTTCCAAATCTGATTGTCTTTTTACTCCAGCAACAATACTACTGATATTCATTAGTCCTTCTGTCACCTCATTAACCACTTTTGAACCATCTTTCATTAGCTTTTCTCTTCTCTTTCTTTGTTTCTGTATGTCTACATCCTTCTCTATTGTTTATGTATTACCAAAAATTTCTTCAAAAGGTTTCGATGGAGCATAAGAGTATTTTAGCATAAGAGTCTAAGACATGAGAATCCACCTCATATCCCATCTCTGTAATCCAGATAGTTCTGGGTCTAACTGCCTCCATCCAGATTTCATCTCTTTTTACTACAAAGCATATTTGTTTGTCATATTGATCTAAGATGCTCTGTGGAATCCTTTCCCTCTGTTTCATTTTGGTTTGAAAATTCTTGAAGTAATCTTTCACCAATTCATCACAGTTAGCTCCCATACCAGTAATTGCCTCCTTTATCCGTTTTCAAATAGAAATTCATAGGCAAAATCCTTGTGACCAATACCGGGGATCTCTTTTGAAAAGTAAAGCATTAAACACACTAACAAACTTCCAAATTTGAAGGTTCCTTTCTTATCACCTTTGATTTTATCCAAATTCTCTATCAATTCATCCTTTAACCATGCATAGATGTCAATATTTGCATTGTTTATAATCATCTCATGTTCAGTATGAATGCATGAACTTGACACAGAATTCAATTTATTTGTATGACCAACTTTATATCCAATTACCATGCTAGAAAATTTAACATTTTTTATCCTTTATGTCATTGACCCTAAGTGACCGGTTGTCATATGTAGCTCTGGTTAAGCTCATAACCTATTTGTTAGGGATTTTCTTCTTCTTGTCAGGTCTAGTACTAGTGGAGGGTAAACCAGTAATAGCCCTGATAGCTTCCTTGGTAATCTTAAAAACTGAGTCCAACCACATAAATTCACCGTGAACCCTACTAAGGACATAGCAGACAACTTCGTCTGAGAATTTTGGCATATGGAGGATATCTATGAAACCTAAATCCTCAACTACCTTGTGTTATGGTTTCACTACCCCATTCTTGTTAGTGATTACATTCATTTACATGTTCATCAAATCTTCAGATCCCAAACTTTCTATGTTGCAATGTATGTATGCCCTAGGGTCTTCAGTAAATGCGACTCCCTTTGGGATTCTAGAAAATGCACCAATAGAATCATCCTATTTTTCTATCTTAGGAATGATCTTGAAAATGGGTCTAGGTCATTTGATATTCTCCACTATGGTAGGGTTTGCTATGAATTTGGGAACAAAAGATGAAGATGCCATTGCGAAAGATAAATACCTTTTAACTAAGAAATCCTTGAATGCCCTGAAAAGACCTTTGCTACTTCACCCTTAGAATGCCTTTGCTCAATTTTTCTCTTTTCAAATGCTTGGATGCTTGGTAAGTCAAGATAAGAATCTATCAAGCCTTTATAACCAAAAATTAACTTACAACTACAATAAATGCTCGTCGGTGAAGTGAAAATTCCACATATCTCTCGGTAAAGAAGAAATATAACTTCTTACCATCAACTGAGGGTAAATACATGATTTTCAATTTGTTGCCTTTCCCCTAAGGATTATTCCTTAGTTGGATGAAGAATCTCCTACCGGTGCAGGATTACCCTATTCCGTTGGTGCAGTGACAGATTCATCATTTCTCTAATCTCTCTTCCTAGTCCATTGTTTAGAAAATTATTGCTTGATTTTAGTCACCTTTTCTTTGCCTTTATCATTAGATCCTTTATTGTTCACCGGTATAGTCTTACTTCTACAAAATTTTATAATATGCCCAATCTTGTTACATACATAACAAGTTACATTGTTTCTCTGAATAGCCTTTCCATAACCTTGACTGGTTTGAGTTCTACATTGATTAGATAAATGTCCAAATCTACCACAAACATAGCATTTCACATTCATTCTACTATTGTTTGAGTTATGACCATTTTTATTACATTTGGAACATTGACCGGTGGGTAAGTTTGTATTCTAATTATTCCTAAATCTGCACTGATTTGCTCTATGGCCAAATTTGTTGCAATTAAACATTTCTCATTAAATTTATAAGAATTAGGTTATCTTACTGGTTTGCTGTGATCATGATTGTTTACGGTCCCAGAACTTTCTCCATGTTCAAATCCAAGTCCAGTAGTTTCTACATCAGGTTTATGACTTTTCAGCATATAATCAAGATTATCTGAACTCTTCTTGAATTTGTCTTTGTATTCATTTGCAGTGACCAATTCACCTTCCAAAGTGCTAACTTGTCTCAAAAGTTCCTCTTTGTCATGTTGCATATGAATCAAATCTATTTTAAGTGTATAATTTTCATAACTAAGCCTTTGAGATTCGTCTGATCTTTCATTAAGTCTTCTGGCCAAATCTTCTTCATTCTTCTTTCTATCTTCAATATCCTTGCATAGTCTCATGGTTAAATCTTGCATCTCATTCTTCATGTTACTGTTCTCTTGTCTCAATTTTTCTGCAATATCTCTAAGAGTTTCTTTTTCTTCATCATCTTGATTTTGCAATTGCACATATAATTATTTTCTCTTATTCTTTTCTATAACCAGGTTATCTTGAAGTGCTTTGATAAATTCTCGAGCAGTTTTGAGTTCATCTTCCAGTTTGATGTTCTTCAATTTTTTTGTATCAAAATCTTTAAGAGCTCCTTCCAATTGTTGTCTCAAACTTTCCATCGGTATCGGTTTCAGAATCTTCCTCAAGCTGTTAGGCTTCTGCAAATAGAGGACTAGGCTCTGATACCAATTGTTAGATACTTGATTAGTCCCAAAGACACTGAGAGGGGGGGGGGTGAATCAGTGTCTAACCGGTTATTGAAAGATTTAAAATTGTTTGCAACTTTACTATTAGGATTAATGATAGTCCCAAAGATACTGAGAGGGGGGGTTTGAATCAGTATCTAACCGGCTAACAAATTATTTAACATTATTAAGTATTTTGCATTCTAAAATAGTGTACTGGTATACAAGAATTAATATAGTAAATAGGAATAGTAAAGACAACATAGAAAACACACCATAACACAAGATGTTTAACGAGGAAACCCAGTGTGGGAAAAACCTCGGTGGGATTTCTGACCCACAATATTCACTCACTAGCCAATGAATGGATATTACTTACAAGAGGGGCCTGCACATGCAGGAAGGCCAACTGCCTAGAGCTCAGTGCTTAATCTACAAAATGGAAGTTTCACTGACTTACAAAATGGATTATGAAAATCCAATATAATGTACTGCTACAATTCAACATCTGCTATGCCAAGTTTAGTACTGGTTTAAGCTCATACTATAACCATAAACCTTATACAAAGTCTGCCTTAATATTCGTTCATCACTTCTACCATATCCGTCATATGTCCATCCATGATACAAAATGATTTACAAGATCTCATACATATACGAGTCTATTACAATATGCCATGTAGGCTTTACAAAGAGATATTTACAATTAAATACAATACACAAAAGTTGTTCCTGTTGGCTGGGGTGCCGATATACATTGTTGTCGCTGCTGATGAAGTGTCTGCCGGTGCCAATGCCTGAAGGTATCCACAAGGTTGCCGGTAGGTTGCCATCAATGACAACACCATGATTTCTCACTAGAGTGTAGAATGCCAACATTTACAACCCAAATTAATATACCAGTAAACAAGCAATAATGCAATAAAGAGAAATAACAGTATAACCATCAATGCACACCATAACACAGATATTTTTGGTGAGGAAACCCAGTAGGGGAAAAACCTCGGTGGTATTTGTGACCCATAATATTTACTCACTAGCCAATATGAATAAATATTACTTATACAATAGGGGCCTGCACATGCAGGAAGGCCAACAACCTAGAGCTTACTGTTCAATCACAAAAGGAATCCCATTGACTACAAAATTGGATGATTAAATCCAATGATAATATACTTCTCAAAATGACATTTGTAATGTTGGATTCAGTATCGGTTTAAGCTCTGTCAAATACCTTTTCCATAAACCTTTCTTTGCTCTACTCTGCTCTTATTCGCTCATAAAAATATTACATCAAAATACATATACAGATATTCTCTCTCATATACCGCTTGCATTCATTACCTAATTACATTCCTTTCATACATTTTCATCCTTACAAAATGACCTACAAGATCTCATACATATATGAGTCTCTACAATACATTACAATACAAAATAATATAATTTCCATGTCGGCTAGAGTACTGGTAAAATCTTCTATTAGTGTAGAATGGATGCCGGTGTGAATAACCTATAGTTCCTAGTAGTGTCCGTAGATGATGTTTGTTGCTAGTGTAACCTGTGAACCATGTTACCAGTTGGTTGCCATCAATGACAACATCAACTATTCTCATCTGAGTGTAGAATGCCAACAATATACCCCTTTGGCATTAATGGCAACACTCATG
Organism: Cryptomeria japonica; assembly: GCF_030272615.1. Lineage (NCBI taxonomy): Eukaryota > Viridiplantae > Streptophyta > Pinopsida > Cupressales > Cupressaceae > Cryptomeria > Cryptomeria japonica. Next base: position 379,239,384 of record NC_081411.1, on the reverse strand, counting down.
AGAAAATTCCAAAAGCTGATATCCAAAAATAAAGTCCAAAACCTGATCCAAGAAATAAGAGTGCTCTCCCTGAGCAAATGATCTCTTATGTACATTTTTCTCCCATACTACTACTCCCCCTTTTACATCTATGACAAAGGATGTCAAAAAGAATCAAAGAATTCAAAATTTACCTCAAAGCCTGTAACCAGTTGTTTACAATTTGAAAGATATCTGCTAAAATCAGATTAAGACTCTGCATAAATTTAGTGCTGTCAGAAATAATGGTTTTAGTCTGTTGGATAGTCCCGGTCAGATAATGCATCTATTTCTCCCGTGATCTTTCTCCTTGAATTGTTGCTTTAGATAGCTCAATCCACTAAGTTAGAAGATTGTCCAATCTAGGACCAAGTTTATTTTTCAGCTCCCAGGCCTTTATTCTTATCCTTTCTTTTTCCTTTTCTAGTTTCTCAATCTTTTCTTCAAAAATTGCCATTTCTTGATTCAAAACTAAGGTAAGTTCCAAAGATCCTATCATGTTGTCTACTATATCATCAATCTCTTTTTGTGTTTTCGTTATTTCCTCATCAATGTCTTTTGTTAGGTGGTGAGGCTTGCATGCTTCCTTATACAATTCTTTATATTCCAAAATAGTGGAATTAAGTACCGGTAATAAGGAATCAATATGATCTATACAATCCTTGATAGTCTTATCAAAGAATTCACTTTTCTCCTTATTCACCCTTTCCTTAATAGTCTCTTCATTAATTTTATCTACAATTAGAATATTTGAAGCAATGAATTTGGACAATGTGTCCAATTTACCTAAAGATCCATCAATATGATCTATCTTACATGCCGGTGCAATCATTTTAAAAATAGGTAATGTATAATAAATGGCCTTAAATTCTAAGGTGTTGCAATCTGTGATCCTCTTTATGGAATCCAAAAGTACACAAGTCACATTAGTAGGTCTGTAATCCATGGTGGAAGTGCTAGGTGGAGTGTGATGTTCTGCAGTAGGTTTCTTATCATCTCCGGATTCTTTAGCCACTTCTGCTATCTTGTTTCCATCATTGACCTCTTCTTTATTCACTATTTCTTCCTTATGCTCACTCTTATTTTCAACCTTGTTTTCATCCTTACTGCCTACCTTTCTGACTGTTAGTTCAGCTATACTCTATTCATTTCCTTCTCTGGTTTTAGTTTGTGCTTCAACTTCTCTTTCTTCATTAGTCATAAACACCATGAAGACTCCTCTTTCTCCAACTGAAGAAATTGAAGAACCTTATGAAGAAGGGTCAGACATATACACATATGTTGAAAAAAAAACTAATTCCCATGAATATGAATGGATGTCTCTCCATAGTAGTATTATAGATTTATTAGATAGATTTTATGATCATCATCCACTCGTGGATGATGGAATTATTTATGAGGACAAGGGATTATATCCAAACTCCTCAAAGAGATATTACGACACCCGAGCATGCATGATATCAACAACACCTCACCCTAACAAGGAAAATGAAATTTACCTCATATATCCATATTTGATAGACTGGGGGTAGCAAGAACAACCACACTTAGATTGGTTTGAAAATGATGAAGCTATAGTAGAATTCCTGGGTGCACGAGAAGGATTACCATATGGTGACCATAAGGCTGGCTTTTCAATTGACCTACATAGAACTGCATATTTTGGAGAAGCAAATTCATCCTCCACTCTTGAAGACCTTGAAGAAGATGAAAGCACATGCAAAGACAGATTAGGTGATCTTCCAATTGAGTAAGAAAAGTCCACATTATTGGTAGAGAAAATAGAAGAAGTCAACTTTGGGGATGTTGAAACTATGCACAAAATCCACTTAGCAGAATCTCTAAACCCAAAAGAAAAATTAAAGTTTATTAAGTTCTTCAAACAAAGACCAATTAATTTTGCCTGGTCATATGCTGATGCCAAGATTGGATCCAGAACTGGTATTGCATCATTTACTACTACTACCAGGGACAAAGCCATATAAATAAGAACTCTATAAAATGCATCCACAAATTGCATTGCTAGTAAAGGTGGATTTACAAAAGCTCTTAGATGTGGGCTTCATAAGTTTTAATAGATTATGTAGAATGGATAACAAACTTGGTACTCGTGACTAAACCCACTAGGGGCATTATAATCTCATAGATTTCAGGGACTTGAACAAGGTTTTTCCCAAGGATGACTTCTTGCTCCCCAACATAAATATGAATATAGACTTAATTGGTGGAAACAAAATGCTATCACTCATGGATGGTTTCTCTAGCTATAACCAAATCAGAATTGCACTAGAGGATCAAAATAAAACAAAATTCACTTTCCCATGGGGGACATATTGTTGGAATGTGATTCCATTTTGTCTAAAGAATGCTAGTACCACTTATCAAAGGGCTATGACAACTTTGTTCCATGAAATGATCCATGATATCATGGAGGACTATTGATGATTTGATAGAAAAATCCACAACCAGAAATGACCACCTTGATGTTCTTGCTAGAATCTTTGATAGGCTTGAACAATACAAAGTTAGATTGAATCCAAAGAAGTGTGTGTTCGATGTGACAAATGAAAAAATCTTAGGCTTTATCATCTCCAATAGAAGTATTGAGGTGGATCCTACAAAAGTGAGAGCTATTTTGGAAATGCCATCACCATCCACACTTAAATAGTTGAGAAACTTGCAAGGGAGGTTGTAATCCATAAGGCACTTAATAGCACAACCAACTAATAAATGTCAACCATTCCAACATCTATTAAAGAAAGGAGTGACCTTTAAATGGATAGATCAATGACAAGAAGAATTCCAAGCATTGCAAGATTATCTCTTGTTGACACTAATCTAAGTTCCACCAATACCAGAAAAACCTTTTCTTTTATACATCTCAATGAAAAAATCTTTTGTAGGAGCACTCTTGGCACAACATGATGACCAAGGGAAAGAAAGAGATATCTATTACATTAGTAGAACACTTGTGGGATATGATCTCAACTACACTCCCATCAAACGAGCATGGTTGGTAGTGACATTTGCATCATAAAAGCTTAGACACTACATGCTCAATCACAAGATGCAACTCATTGCACACTTTAATCCACTCAAATATATTTTGAGTAGAGATGTACTAACAAGAAGATTAGACAAATGGGTCATGATCTTAAGTGAGTTTGATATCGATTATTTTGATAGAAGGGAAATCAAAAGCCAAATAATAGAAAATCAATTGGTGGAAGATCCTGTACAAGATAGTCACCCTTTGTTAACAAAATTTCCCGATGAGTCTGTATTCACACTAACAAAATCCACAAGCTAGAAGTTATACTTTGATGGGTCTTATACCAATCATGGATCAGGTGCCGGAATTCTCTTTACCACTTCACAAGCTGATTCAATTCCAAAATCATATAGAATTAATTTACCATACACCAATAACATAGCTGAATATGAAGCCCTAGTCATAGGAATTTGAACTATTGTACAATGGAAAAAAATAAAATTGCATGTCTATGGAGATTCATAGCTCATAGTCAATCAGGTCAACAATGACTATAACACCAAATATGACAAGTTGATGCCCTACAAATAGATGGTGGATGACTTCAAGAAAAATTTTAGTGACATTAATGTTGAGAAAAGCCCTAGATTACAAAACAAAGAAGCAGATGCAATGACAACAATAGGATCTCATCTTGACATGTCGAGCAATATAACACAGTTTGAGTTCATGATAGAATAGTTGATGGTTTCAGCATATGAAATCACATCTTCAAAATATGTCTGCATAATAGTTTATCCGGAATCACCTTGGTACAATGATATATATGCATACCTTCATGATCAATATATGTCCCCTAATCTTTCTTGAAATCAATGAAAAACTCTCATACGTTAGGCATCTAGACATGTACTCATTGCTGATACACTGTATAGAAAGAGCTTAGATGGAACCCTTCCTTTATGTATGAATTCTGAAGAAGCACAATCAACCTTGAAAGAGGTACATGATGGAATATGTGGTGCCCATTTAAATGGCCCCACATTGGCAAAGAAATTATTGAGGACTGGGTATTATTGGCCAACCATGGAGAAAGATGCCTACAAATATGTTAAAAAATGCAAACAATGCCAAATACATGGAGATTTGATTCATACACCAGCCAAAGATCTTCAAACCATCACATCACCATGGCCATTTTCATAGTGAGGACTTGATCTTGTACGAAAAATAAACCATACCTCCTCCAATGGCCATAAGTTAATTTTAATAGCGATGGAATATTTCACCAAGTAGGTAGAGGCAATCCCTCTCACTTACACCACTGGCAAGTAGATAGAAAAGTCCATACACAATTACATCATTTGTAGGTATGGAGTCCCAATGTGCATAGTGATAGACAATTGGCATCCTTTTAAGAATCAAGATGTGCAAGAATTATTTGAACTATTGCATATTCAACATCAATTCACAACTCCCTACTTTCCCCAAAGCAATGGTCAATCAAAAGTAACAAACAAGACAATTCTCAAAATTCTCAAGAAAGTTGTCAATGAAGCTGGACGGGTTCGGCACCTTAAGTTGAACCCTACACTATGGGCTTATAGAATAGGCATTCAGACAACTACAATAGTTAATCCATACTCTTTTATCTATGGATCAAAAGCCATTTTGCCTATTGAGGTAGAATTGCCACCCTTGAGAGTCTCTTTGAAACATATCATATCAGATGAGGATTATAGAGTAGCCAGGATATAAGAGTTAGAATTATTTGATGAAAAAGATAAAGTACCCTCAACCACTTATAAGGGTATTAGAACAGACTAAGAAGGAACTACAATAAAAGAGTAAGGGTAAGGTTATTTGAACTTAGAGACCTAGTCTTGAAATAAAATTAGCGAAATCTTATAAAACAAGAATGACCAGGTAAGTTTGAACCTAATTGGGTGGGCCCTTATGTGATAACAAGAGTAGTTGGTAATGGTGCGTATTATTTAGCAACAATGGAGGGTGATCCACTCTTAGAGCCCATTAACAACATGCACATCAAAAAGTACTATGTCTAATGGTTGGTAGTACATATTTCTTTGCATTCCAGTTTGCATTGCATTAGCATATAGTTTCTTTCATCGCATTTACATGTAATTTAAGTCATTTTATCTTGCATGGAATTTAAATATAAGATACATCAATAAAACAAAGGCGATTGTGTGAATTGGTCAAAATTGTTTCCATTTGAGTAAGTCCAGGCACATCTCATTTTTTTGATAGTCAGTTGTGAAGTTTTGGAAACTCAAAGTCACTCATCTTTGGCATCGTCTTGTGATTAGTATTTGTATTTGGTTGGGTAAAGAGTTTACTATTGTTCTTGTTACCTAAATCTATTAATTTCTATATTTTACACACATTAATAAGTTTCTCTAGGTCATTGTAGATACCTGGTTGATAACGTGACTAGTGAAAAATATAAAATCCCACTTTAGCACCATTGTAATTGTCATACTCATGTAAGTTTCATTACTTACAAGCCAATGAAAGGAAAAAATAAATGATGCCTAAAAATATATCAAAAATCAAGGCAAGAGCTTAAAAAAAAGAAATATCAATCAAGGCATTGAATATCAAAAGCTTGGCTATAGGGACATATGAGTAACTCCATTAGGTCTATGGACACCTGGTCGACAATAGAGAAATATTCAAGAGAATCACATGTTGGAATCGAGGAACCCTAAGAGGGGGGTGAATCAGTGTTCTACAATTCTTAACTTTATTAACTTGTTCTTTCAACCACTTAATTCAAATGAATAAAGGAAAGATACAAAAACACAAAGCAATTAGCAACAACGCCATAACACCAAGATTTTTATACGTGGAAAAGCTGGTAGGGAAAAAATATTGGCATTAGGTTGTCATTGATGTCAACCAGTATGAAGGATGGAGTGTGTAAGTAGACAAATAAGGTATGTTACTAGTACACATGAAGTGCAACATCTACTAATAAAGGACCATGGAAAAGCAAGCAAAGAAGGAAACAAGAATGAATGGATGTGATCACCAGTAGATAAAGAGAAGTATAATACAATTGGTAAATGGACTCAATGGATGGACCAACATGTTTGATGGAAGTCTAAGTTGATCCACTAACAAAGAAGAGGTCAGTAGGTATGAAGATTCACTGGTGAAGTTAGGTTATACCGGTAAGGTAATTTGAATTGGTACTAAGTCTTGGTCGGTGAAGGATGTCAAACTGACTTTGCAGTTTGAGCATAGGTGGATATCGATAAGGATGATTGGCAAACACTAGGTGGCAAGCACATAGAGGTCGGTGAAGTGCTCATTGACGTGGTAGTTGACAAGCAGGTCGACATTAATGAAGAACCCGCAGATCATGGGATGATGGTAGGATGTTGTGGCTCAAGGAAGATAGAGAGACAAGATGATTGACCTAATTCTGTAGGACAATCCAATCCTTGTGGTCACTGGTCAAAGGAAACAACTAAAGCATTAATGGTGATGTACAAAGAAAGGCGGTGATGTACAGAGAAAGGCTGAAAAACAAGCCACAGAAATCTAAAAATAGAAAACATGCATTTGAAGGCAAGGATATGGTGGTGCTAATTGATATGATTTAGATGATCATTCTAGAAAAGAAGATCTGATTAGATTTGATACGGATTGAGTTGGTAGAGGAAAACCCTAGCACGCTAGTGTTTGAATTTTGCTTTTGGTGGGAACCCTCAAATATAGATAAGTGAACCCAAGACTGAAGATGGTGATGCTGAATGCTAGTGTGAGGAGAGAGTGTGTTTGAGAAAGCAGAGAAAAGTCAATTTGAGAAATATGTCACTGAAAATCAAAGTGTCTGAGTGTTAGCAAGATGAATCAGTGAGAGGTTCTAATTGACAGAGATAGAGTAACCGGTGAACTGTTATAGTCTAAATAGTCAAGCATACCAGTAGGGATTGAAAGGTCAGGAAGGAATCCAATTGTGGTATTGCATAGGGTGAGGTTTAGAGAAAGAGAAGAAAGGAAGAGAGTAATCGGTAAGTGATGAGAGAGAGAAATTTGATAACTAGTAGTGGAAGAACCAGTGAAATAGAGGAGGTTGGTAACCGGTAGATATCAGTTGATCAAGTGTTGCAAAACTCATTTGTAACAAAGTGCTATTATTGCATTAAATTGTATTTCATTGTATTACATCGAGTTGGCACTTGGTGTAGGGGTTGGTACCCTAAATTAGTAGGGGTTGGTGCTCCTTGGTCGGTGCCCTAAATCATTGTAATCTATTATTTTATTGTGAGATTGGATTGGAGCAGTAGACTCCAGCAGCATTTCTCACTGAGGTTTTTCCTATATTGGGTTTTCCTCATACATCTAGTGTTGTGAGTTGTGCTTTTGTGTGTTTTCCTTTTTGATATGCTCTCATATCTTACCGGTTTGATTTCTTAGTGCTTAGGGTGTTAATCGGTACTCAAAGCTTAGTTTAAAAGGTAAAGATTTATTAGGAACCACTAATTCACCCCCCTCTTAGTGGTACATTATGTTAAAAAATTGGTATCAAAGCCTAGGTTCCTAGTTGATCAAATATTTCTCTAGCTTGGGTAGATTCTGGTCAAAGAGCACAATGGCAAGAAATGAATCTGCCTCCTTAAAAGCCCCCATGTTTGATGGAACTAACTATATCTTCTAGAGCAAAAGAATGGAGACCTATCTCTCCTCTCTTGGTTTTGATGTGTGGATGTCTATCAAGAATGGGTATACTATCCCTAGTGTTCCTCTCATAGATCCGGATGCTAAGAAGGAGTATGAGATCAATACAAAGGCTAAGCATGCTATTCTAAGTGGGCTATCAGATAATGAGTTTGTTAAGGTTATGCACTACTCATCTGCTAAGGAAACTTGAGATAAAATGTATAGATTATTTGAAGGAGATGCCAAAGTCAAAGAGGCTAAGCTACAATCACTAAGAGGTCAGCTTGAAGGCTTGAAGATGAAAGATGAAGAAAATATTGCAGACTACCTTCACAGAGTTGATGAAAATGTGAACACCATCAGAGGACTTGGAAAGGAAATTTCTGATGAAGTTATTGTCAAAAAGGTACTTAGATCTCTCACATCTAAGTATGATAGTAAGTTTTCTTCCATAGAGGAAGCCAAGGATCTGAAAACCTTCACAATGGATGAGTTATTTGGCTATGTAATAGCCTATGAAATGAGGACAACCAGTGAAGCATCTTCAAGGAAAGAGGCAGCTTTCAACTCCATCAAAAAGGGCAAGGAAGAGGTTGCTCATAAAGGATCCATTGAAGACTCACTTGTAGAGGTAGAAAACTTTGTTAGAAAGCTCAAGAGAGGATCCAGTAAGTATAAAGGAAAGTTACCACTCAAATGCTTCAAATATGGTAAAGTTGCACACTTTGCTACAAAATATCCCTTTAATAAAAATGGTGGAGATGAGCAAAGAAGTTTTAGCAGATCTTCTGATAAAGATAGAAAGGAAAGTCAACCAGCAAGGAAGAAGAAGCTACCAGAAGAAGAACAATGTATATACCATTGAGGATGATGCCACATATGAAGAAAGTGCATCAGAAGATGACTACCATGAGGATGCAAGAGAAGTTAATCTCTTTATGGCACTCGATGAACCAGTTGGTGAAGATGAGGAAGAAGAAGATATTGAAGTTGAAGTGGATCTAGAAGGTGAGATCATAAGTTCTCTTGAGGAGTTAAGTAAGAAAAGAAGAGAACTCAAGAAGGTCAAACTTGTTGCATCAGAAGAACAAGATCTCTTGAAGCAATCCTTGGATGAGTCCAATCAAGTTATCTCTGACTTGAAACTCTAGTTAGAAGAAGCCAAGAGGATATATGAAGTTACATCCTTTGATTTGATGAATAAGGAAAGGGAGCATCAAGACTGGGAAGAAGAAATAGTGAAGCTTAGAATTGAGCTTGAAAAGAGTAAGGATGAACTAAAAATGAGGAGCCAATATGAGGGTAGTACAAAGGCCTTGGACAAGATGTTGAGCAAACAGAAGTAATATAAATATATTGGTGGCTTAGTATTTGAAGAAGGACAAAGTTCAAACAACAAAGATACATCCAGTAAGGAGATACAATTCACTTCTTTAATTGAAGGTGAAGAGAAGAATGATGAATACTAAGAGGGGGGGGGTGAATTAGTATGCCAAAACACACTACACTAGAACACTTAAATAGTCTAAAGATAAACTAGTAAAACAGTTTAATAGACAGACCGGTTATCACACATGCAAACCAAAATGCAAATAAAGCATTCACCCACAAAATAAATACAACCATAACACAAGATATTTGACATGGAAACCCAAATGGGAAAAACCATGGTGAGATGGAACTCACAAGTCACTACCTACAAAATAGAAACCAGACTAGTTAAGGTCAGACCGGTTAAGGTCTTACAATGTTCTTCACCAGAACAGATCCTATTAGGAATCTCAATCTCTGTTAGGAGATAAGTCCGATCAAGGATTACCTTGCTAGAGGATTTTAGATTCACAGAGGTGAACCACCTTGTTAGAGGATTTTACAAAAGGCTTTTGGGCCTACTTGGTTAAGGGCTACAGACTTGTCAAAGATGTGAGTAATCAACAAGTGTTTGATCTATCTAATAGCATAGACTACCCGGTTAGATCCTTGATAGCTCATTCTTAATACACTCCTGCATTACTTCAGTCTTCTATACATTCATATTCTTTCCAACTCCTCAACCTCCTTAAACCCTAGCCGCAACATTGACTATCGCAACAACAATAACAACAACACCCTAAAACCCTAGACATGATGTCCTTATAAAGGAAACTGATTTCATGTCAGTCCAATGGGATTGCATTACAATTTCCTTGGTTCAATGAACCTGGACATACTAGGTAGTACATCACAAAAAGAATCACTATAGTGTCGGCATCGTGAAACAATCTGTGGATTGGTAACACATCACAAAATGCCAGTTGGTAACTCATCACAGAGTATTACCAGTTCATACAAAATACCGGTTGCCGGTTTATCAAAAATGAAGACTGGTAGAAATGTGTTATGTCTCTTTGATCCCTCATACAGCTTGAGGTCAACATGCTGCTTTAGACCAGTAAACACATTGTGCAAAACATCAATAGTCTAATGACTATAATACAACATACTTGCAACATATCGGTTGGAACAAATACCAGTTGTGCTCTAACTCATACATATAAAGAGGATCTTAATGCAAGTGTGTGTCCATCAATGACAATCACAACATGAACATCAATAATGCCAACAATATCCCCCTGTGGCATTGATGGCAACACTTGGGAAAATAAAATTTTGACATCTAAGTGTTTTATAACAAAATTACGCCATTAGCAAAATTGCTCCCCCTAAGCATATACACTATCCCTTTAACAATACAATGAATAGCAATTTTGCATACAAAGCATAAACATTGAGATATTAGAGCAGATAGCATATATCAAAGCATATAGAAAATTTTTTAAATACCAGATACTGCTCCCCTTTACTTCTCCAAAAATAGAATACCAAATACTGCTCCCCTTTACTTCTCCAAAATAGAATACTTCTCCCCCTTTGCCAACAATGACAAAGTACCACTAAGCAACCCTGTGTCCATTTGATATATATAAATAATAAAAGTTTATGACAATAAGGAATAGTACTTGTCAAAAACATATTTACAGTCCTACAAGAATTGCTTCATTGATAGAGTATAGGACTCAAGTAGGGAGGAGGCCACTTCTTTCTTTGTTTGTAGCTGGGAGACCTGTTCTTCCATGGCATCAACTATTCTCATCTCCTGTGTAACTGTCAAGGCATCCAGGTTTAGATAACACTTCTGAAGAATTTGCAGACATGGAAGTAAAACCAGTTGTAGCTCTTGCAAATCTCTAGACCATGTGCTGATCTCTTGCTCCATTTTGGTTGACTGGATCTGAAACTGATGAACGGTTTGCCCATAAGTTGCAAAGGAATCATAAGGCAGCTTGAATGTGCTCAAGTAAGACTATAAGTTTGTTTGAAGCTTTTTCTTCTGAGCTAGCACATCATCATAAAATAGATGGGGTTGACAAATTTTTCTAAGTAGCATATTCCCCTCATCTAGAGCGTCCCTTATATCCTTTTGTTCTTTCTTCAGTTCAGACCGGAGCTCATTCAACTTTTTCACCAGAGCTATATTAAGAGCCTTTTGATGCTCCTTCTTGACAATAGCCTCTACTGCCTCTTCAAGACTCTGCACTTGATCATCTACTACTGTGCATAGGAGCTTTAGTCTAGCTAATGAAGAATAAGTGTTTGGAAGATTTGTACCAGGTATCAAACCGGTAAGTGTGTCCATAGCCGCTTGAATTATATCCTGCTCCTTCTTCCTTTGAATGATTTCAAGGTTCTCTTGAGCAACCTTGATGCTCTGCATTAGCTCTAATTCACTTGTAGACTAGAGATCGATAGGACTGGTTATCAGCCAGTTTGGCTTGACTCCCGGTTGCCTTCGGAGTATCCATCTGTGTGCTCTTCTCCGCTTCTCCTATCTTGTCCTTTTCTGCTTTCTTTTCTTCTTCCTTCTTCTTTTTCTCTGCTTCCTTCTTCTTTTCCTGTTCCTTGTCTTCTTCTTCCTTCTTCTTCCTTCTTCTTCCTCTCAGCTTCCTTCCTCTTTTCCTCTTCTTTCTTTTCCTCTTCCTTCTTCTTCTTTTCTTCTTCCTTCAACTTTTCCTCTTCTTTATCTTCCTCTTCCTCTTCCTTCTTCTTCTTTTCCTCATCCTTCCATTTCTTCTCCTCTTTATCCTCTTCTTCTTTCTTTTTCCTCTCATCTTCTTGCCTCTTCTTCTCTTCACCTTTTCTTTTCTCCTCTTCCTCTTTTCTCTTCTCTTCCTCTTTTCTCTTCTCTTCCTCTTTTTTCTTTACCTCATCTTCATCCCTCTTCTTCTTCTCTACCTATTCCCTAGCTGCTTCCTTTCTATCCTCGGCTTGCACATTGCCCTGTTCGGCCTATTGCTCTTGGCCTGTTCCCTCAGAAGGTATGTCTTGAGTGACATCTTCTACGTCCAAGGCATCGACATCAATAGTGTCGATTGGTTCTACAACTAGATTTCCTTCATCATCAACTGCTTCATCCGGTTTGGATATAACTGATTCTTCTTCTGCTTGTCGATTGGGCAGATGTGCTTTGTGAGTCTAGACAATGATTTACATAAACAGATGGGTGTCTTTTTTGACATCAGCAACTCTACCTTCTAACAGCCAGAGTCTTCTTTTTCTAGTGAAGAAGAGTCCTTTATTTAGATCAATAACATCATATAATTCAGAATTTGACAGGTCAGGAAAGTACTGTACAAAAACTTTCTCCCTAATTTCCTATTCTTTCTCTATAACAATGCACCATCTATTATCTAATGACATATATAAAGAATCTGGTGTCTGAGACTTAATCTCTGAGGGTGACTGGTCATTACTACACAGATACTGAATTATTTCCTTTTCAACCACTTCCTTTTCATCCTCATTGAAGTGATCAAAACACTCAAGTAAATCATTTAACACTTTTCTCCTAATATTATTTATTGTTCTTTGACAATGTGTCAAAGGTTTATAGGAGGAGATATCTATATTTACCGATGCAGAAGATGTCGGTTCATTCTTGGTCTTCTTCTTTGCTTGACATGTTTTCTTTGGCTTTTCCTCAGACAAGGTTTCTTCTGAGTCCGGAGAGTTGCTTCTCGTCTTCCTCTTTCTCTGGAACACTTTAGCTGGTGTAGCTTTCGGTTTCTTCTTAGTTGGTGACTGCTTGGTCACTTTTGGAGTTGCAGTAGTAACTGGTGCGGATGCTGTAGGCACTGCCTTTGCCTTCTTCTTTTCTGGTTCCTTTTCTTTCATTGCTGGTGGTTCCTCAGTCGGTGCTATCCTCTCTAGGTAGGTGCCAATTCTCTTTGCCTTAGGATCAACCGGTGAGGCAATAAGGGTATAGGCATACCCTTCCAGCATGTCATACATCACCTCATAGCCCATTGGCTCCACTTCTTCCATTCTAGGCTCAACAGCCTCCATTATGCATTTGTCCACCTGGATGGTGAAACAGATGTCATCTTCATATTTCTTGATGATGTCAACCGAGATCCTCACTCTTTGGCTCATCTTTCTTCTAAACTCATCAAAATACTTGTTCAAAATATCAGGGTAACTGGTTCCAAGTGCTTCAATGCTTTCCTTGATTTGCTTGGTTACCGGTTGGTCACTAGACCACTGAACATCTCCTACTCCTAGGAAGTATCCTTGAAAGTAAAAGAACAACCCAACCAATAGTTTTCCAAACTTGAACCTCAGTGCATTATCTTGTTTGATTGATTTTAGGTTCAATAGGAGTTGCCTCTGCATACCGATGAACAGATCAAATGATGCATCCTCCTTTATCATTCGGTAAGCGACATTTACTACTGCAGCAGATACAGAGTTGATTCTGCTGACTGAGAACGATTGGTGGCCTATCACCATCTAGGCATAATTAACTAGATCATCCTTGATTGAATTTACAATCATGCCCCGTGAGTCACTCATTGAAACGGTGAGCTTGGACATCTCAGTTTTGCTAGTTGTCCTTAGGGCTGGCACATCCCCTGTATTGCAGAAACCACTGACAGCATTAATTGCCTATGGCGTAATATCATGTGTTCTCTCCAAGTACATCTTGTCACCATGGACCCTGCTCAGAATAATCCTTATATGATCTTCTGTGAAATCCTCCAGGAAGTAAATAGCATTATGGAGTTTCTTCTTCTCCAGAATACTATACTCTGGTTTGATCATCTTATCTTGTCCACAAAACAAACCTAGCTGAGTATGGATAGCTAGACACCCTAGGTCTTCGAGTTTACAATCAATATAATCTGAGATTCCCTCTTCTACTATCACTCCAGTCGGAACTTGTGATAGGGCATTATATTTTGACTTCCATTGAATAAAACTTTCAGACTCAATAGATGCACTAGAACTGGTATGAGATGCGGAAGCCATTGTAGAGATTTTAAGAACTTGATAAATACCTTTCAAAACATGCAAATTTAGGGCTTTCTAATTCTCCTTCACTCCTCACTTCGTCAGTAGCTAAATCATTGCTTTGTGTTCTCCACTTGACCGATTGCTATTTGAATTTGAATCTCCTTCACGGTTTCTTAGTTTCTCCAAATCTCTGCTCAAATCACCTTTTCATCGCTCTCTTCTTTGAAAACCTCTTCTTTTCTCAGAAACTGATAGTGAGAAATGATTTCAAAAATGCTTTAAAACATAGTCCTCACCTACCGTCATTAATGCTCCTCCATTAGGGTATAAACTCTAATTTTCCTTTTTACCATTTTCAATCTACTGCCAAGTAACAGGTATCATATACCAGTTAAGGTCTTTTGCTAGTATAAACTAGGGGTTCGAAAACATTTTGCCATTTGCTCCCCCTAAGCCTTTTGAGGCTTAGTTTGCCAGTTCCAATATTTCCACACTAGGTGCAGATACCGGTTCCTCTTCCAACATTACTAGTTTCCTCCTCTGAGTTTTGTTCATGTCAGCTTGAACTATTTCAACATCAATTCCTCCTTCCTCAGTGACTGGTATATCATCAGATATACTCTTTCTGCTTCTCCAGAATCTTGCAATGTGACCCAGTTTGTTGCAGTGATAGCAAACCAATCCAGGTGCTCTCCAAGGTCCATTGTTCATGTTTCCATTCTTCCTTCTGCATGTTGCAGCAGTGTGACCATGACCATCATAGATCATACAATTTTCTCTCCATCCAGTTGCCGCTTGATGGCCACCACTTCTTGGCTGATGATTGAAGACATTAAATCGGTTGTGGTTCCGGTTCACAAAAGGTTCAGGACCAACTCCTTGGGTCCTTTGAGGATATCTTCCAATGTTATTCATCACGGACCTGCATTCAAATGCTCTATGCCCAAACTTGTTGCATGCATAACAATGACCATTGAACTTATTGGATCTAGGTACATTGTTAATAAAGTAAGGAAAATTATTGTAGGCTTTGCTCCTACATACATTGGCAGTGTGTCCATCTTTAAGACAGTTAAAGCAAACATGTTTGAATTTTTGCTTACCTTTTCCTTTGAATGTTGGTTGCTTCTTTGATGCATCAGTATTTGTTCCTAAGGATTCTCCTTCCTCATGTCCAGAGAAACCAAGTCCATTGGTATCCTTTACCGGTCTAGCCGACTCAAGCTTTTGCTCTAGCTTGATAGTACTTTTGCTGAACTTAGCAAGTATTTCCTTTGACTCAGAGAGTTCTTTGGAAATAGCAGCATTTGTTTCCAATAGGTTTTCATTCTCAGAGATGGCAGTGTTTAGTTCTCCTTGCATGTCTTCCTTTTCCACCTTGCTTGCATGGAGTTGAGCATTTAGGGCACTCATCTCTTGTTTCAACTTGGAAATCTCACAATCTCTTTCTTTCACTAGGTCTTCATTTTTTCTCTAGTTCTCAAGCTCTTGACACATCCGGATATTCAATCCTTCCAACTCCTTTCTCAGGTTGGAGTTTGATTCATTCAACTTATTTACTTTTGCAATTAGGGCTTCCATGTCTGCTTCATCAGTAGAACTATTTTTAGATAGCTCCATCAGCTTTTTTGCATGTTCTATCATTTTTGCTTGAGATGCCTTGTATTTGACCATAAGATCATCATAGGCTTGCTCAAACTAAGTGAGCCATTGAGTAAGTTCCCTCAAGGTGTATTCCCCCATATCTCTTTCCAAGTGGTTAAACTTATAGAAAGGTAGGCTCTGATACCAATTGATGAATACGAAGAAGGGGGGGGTGAATTAGTATGCCAAAACACACTGCACTGAAACACTAAAATAGTCTAAAGATAAACTGGTAAAACAGTTTAACAGACAGACTAGTTATCACACATGCAAACTAAAATGCAAATAAAGCATTCACCCACAAAAGCAATACAACCATAACACAAGATATTTGATGTGGAAACCCAAATGGGAAAAACCACGGTGAGATGGAACTCACAAGTCACTATCTGCAGAATAGAAACTAGACCGGTTAAGGTCTTACAATGTTCTTCACCAAAATAGATCCTGTTAGGAATCTCAATCTCTATTAGGAGATAAGTCCGATCAAGGAATTTCTTGCTAGAGGATTTTAGATTCACAGACATGAACCACCTTGTTAGAGGATTTTACAAAAGGCTTTTGGACCTACCCGGTTAAGGGCTACAAACTTGTCAAAGATGTGAGTAATCAACAAGTGTTTGATCTATCTAATAGCACAAACTGCTCAGTTAGATCCTTGATAGCTCATTCTTAATGCACTCTTGCATTACTTCAGTCTTCTATGCATTCATATTCTTTCCAACTCCTCAACCTCCTTAAACGCTATCCGCAACATCGACTATCGCAACAACAATAATGACAACACCCTAAAACCCTAGACATGATGTCCTTATAAAGGAAACTGATTTCATGTCGGTCCAATGGGATTGCATTACAATTTCCTAGGTTCAATGAACCTAGACATACTAGGTAGTACGTCACAAAAAGCATCGCTATAGTGTCGGCACCATCAAACAATCGGTGGATTGGTAACTCATCACAAAATGCCAGTTGGTAACTCATCACAGAGTATTACCGGTTCATACAAAATATTGGTTGCTGGTTTATCAAAAATGAAGACTGGTAGACATGTGTTATGCCACTTTGATCCCTCATACCACTTGAGGTCAACATGCCACTTTAGACCAGTAAACACATTGTGCAAAACATCAATAGTCTAATGACTATAATACAACATACTTGCAACATATCGGTTGGAACAAATACCAGTTGTGCTCTAACTCATACATATAAAGAGGATCTTAATGCAAGTGTGTGTCCATCAATGACAATCACAACATGAACATCAAGAATGCCAACAAAGAAAACATTCACAATAAGAAAGGATACTAACAAGAAGACTTATGCAAAAGTTGTTAGAAACCACCCCACAAACTGATATGCACAACTAATGAATCGGAGGGCACACTCAATGTACCAGAACACAGATCTTATGAGAAAAGAAAGGTTGATCATGAAGGGCTCACTAGAGTGAACAACATGAAAGGAAAACCCCCGGTGAGATAGATGTTTGTAGGACCAAGGAAACCAAACCGGTATGTACCAAAATTTCATGGCTATTGTTATCGGTGTAACAAGTTTGGTCATAGAATTGGTGATTGTAGATTGATGAACAAACCCCCTATTAGTTTTGCAAGTAGAAATCCATTTAATGCACTCTCGGATATGAATGTTGTCTATTATCAGTGCAATGGATTTAGTCATAGGAGTTTTGAATGTAGGAAAAGTAAACCAGTGTCCTACAATAGTTTTAAAGATTCATCTTTTAATGTAAATGTGAAATGCTATAACTATCAAGAGTTTGGACAAATTGCAAAGAATTGCAGGCATAGGAAAATCAAGTAGAAGAGGAGAACCCTTGATTAGGAACCGATAGCCAAACTGAAGCATAAGACTGCAGTTGACAAGAAGAAGGAAACTCAAGTGGTTTGGGTTGAGAAAGAAAAGGACAAAGAACAATCAAGTCTGATAGTGCAGACTTCCCTACATGCAGAAAGAAGAAACTTGTGGGTTGTAGACAATGGCTATTCTAACCACATGACCAGTGATAAAAAGAAATTTATCAAGCTTGAAGATTGGAATGGTGGCTCAGTGAGGTTTGGAGATAACTCCTTCATCAAGATAAAGGAAAAAGGTACTCTAAATATTGATGGCAAAATGAAAGAACATGATGTATATTATGTGGAAGGATTGGAGCACAATTTTATGAGTGTGAGTGAGATGTGTGACAAAGGTTATAAATTTACCTTTGACTCTACCGGTTGCCAGATAAAGAAGGAGAGTATCGGTCAAGTTGTAGCTGAAGGTAAGAGGATAGATGGAACAATATACAATTTGACATAATGTTTTGAATCCCAATGCATGTTGGGACAAGTGGATGAAAGCTGGTTGTGGCACAAAAGATTTGGCCACATAAATTTTGATAATCTAGTTTTGGTAAGCAAAAAGGGGTCTATGAGAACTATACCACTAATCGTCAAACCGGTAAGCATATTTTATGATGAATTTGTAAGAGGAAAGAAAGCTAAGGTTAGCTTCAAGACTAAGGAACATAACACCTCAAGACCACTTGAACTGGTACATACAGATTTGTGTGGTCCAACTAGGACAAGAGCTCTTGTTGGTGAGAGATACTTTATGCTCTTTACTAATGACCATTCAAAAATGACATGGGCCACCTTCTTATAGGATAAATCACAAGCATTTGACAGATTCAAGATCTTCTAGAAGATGGTAGAGAAGGAAAGTGGATGCAACCTGAAATGCCTAAGATCAGACTGGGGTGGTGAGTTCACATCAAATAAGTTTGAGGACTACTATAAAATCATGGAATCAGAAGACAATATTCAGCCCCCAGGACACCACAACAAAATGGTGTGGTAGAAAGGAAGAACATGATAGTCAAGGAGATAGATAGAACTATGTTGAATGAGGAAAGTTTACCGGATTTGTATTGGAAGGAAGCGGTTCATACTACAACATATACTTTGAACTGGGTTCAACTAAGAACAAACAACAAAATGACAACTTATGAGTTGTGGTATGACCGGAAACCATCAGTCAAGTACTTCAAGGTGTTTGGAAGAAAATGTTTTATCAAGAGAGACATGGATGGTTTAGGTAGTTTTGACTCCATGAGTGATGAAGGGATCTTCCTTGGTTACTCAACTAGCAGTAGAGCCTACAAATGCTACAAAAAAAGACTAAGAAGAGTCATCGAGAGTGTGCATGTAAGATTTGATGAGGATATGCATAAAGGAAGACAAGCACAAGTGAACTGGTACAATGATTCTAGTGATGAAGGTGATCAAGCTTAGTCAAACAATGAACCAAAAGAAGCATCCAATAAGGTCCCTAACTGGTATGTGAAGAAAAACCACCCAAAAGAGAAGATTTTAGGTAATAAGAGTGATGGTGTGTAGACTAGAAGAAGACTTACCCAGAATGACGAACAAGTCAATTTCTACCTCATGAATGAAATAGAACCTAAGACATTCAATGAGGCCAAGAAAAGTCAGAAATGGATGGATGCAATGGAAGAAGAGTTGCAGTAGATTGAGAAGAACAAGACTTGGGAATTAGTCCCTAGACCAGAAGACAAGAACATTATTGGCACCAAATGGGTCTACCGGAACAAGATGAATGAAGAAGGTAAAATTGTTAGGCATAAATCTAGACTTGTGTGCAACAGTTACTATCAAGTAGAGGGAATTGATTTTGAAGAAACATTTGCATCGGTAGCTAGACTAGAAGCAATTAGGATGTTTCTAGCTTTTTCAGCCTACAAGGGTTATAAGTTATATCAAATGGATGTAAAATCTGCCTTCCTCAATGGAAATTTGGAAGAATAAGTGTACATGGAGAAATCGGAAGGGTTTCTATTAAATGATGATGAAAATTTTGTGTGCCAGTTGAAGAAAGCCCTGTATGGTTTAAAGAAGTCTCCTAGAGCATGGTATTCAAGGATGGATAAGTTCCTGAAGGAGTAAGGATTCAAAAAGGGGAGTGCTGACAATAATCTATACATCAAGGAAAATGGAAACCACATGATCACTGTGGTTGTGTATGTAGATGACATCATATTTGGAGGCAAAAAGGACACTCTTTGTAAAGATTTTGCTGATCAGATATAGTAAGAGTTTGAGATGTCAATGCTTGGAGAGTTGACATACTTCTTGGTTTGTAGATATCTCAACTAGATAAGGGAATATTCATCTCACAAACCAAGTATGCAAAGGACATGCTAAAGAAGTTTCAAATGTAGGACTGCAAACCAGTGAGCACTCCCATGGTGACTGGAAGCAAATTGAGCAAGAATAATGAGTCATCGGTAGTGGATCAAACCTTGTATAGATCCTTGATTGGTAGCTTATTGTATCTAACTACCTCTAGATTGGATATAGTGCAGGAAGTATGCATGGTAGCTATATTTCAAGTAGTACCTAAGCAATCACATATGAATACAGTTAGCAGAATATTCAAGTATCTATAAGGGACACTCAATTATGGACCATGGTACCCTAAACAAGGGGAATTTACCTTGGAAGAATACATAGATGTTGATTGAGAAGTATGAATTGATGACTCGAAGAGTACAAGTGGTGGCGCATTCTTCCCAGGTGACTGGTTGGTCTCATGGCATAGCAAGAAGTAGGATTCAATCTCCCTATCAACTGCTGAAGAAAAATACATTGCTGCTATGACATGCTTCTCTCAAGTGCTTTGGATGAAGCAGACCCTTAAGGACATACAGGTGGATACCTATGATCCTCTTTCCATCTAATGTGATAACTCAAGTGCCATCAACATATCAAAGAACCCAATGATGCATTCAAGGACAAAGCATATAGCTATCAAGTATCATTTTCTCAGAGAGAAAGTTGAAGGACGGGAAGTAAAGATGGAATATGTCCCTACAGGAGAACAAGTGGTAGACATATTCATCAAACCATTACCGGTAAGCACTTTTGAGTACTTAAGACACAAGTTGGGAGTTGTGTCACCTTCCTCATGTACTTAAGTTTGTAAGGAGATATATGGTTCAGGGGAAGTTCATAGCAGTATCTATATCTCTTGAGCCACATGCTGATCTCATGGAGAGTTCAAGATTTTATTTCTCAGTATCGGTCGTAATCACAAAGAGGAGATTTGACTAAGGGGGAGTACGCATAGTCAAACCGGTTATGTATGAATCAAAGGGGGAGAATAAACCAGATAATGAAGTACCTTGACCCTTTGTCATTGTGTCAAATGGGGAGAAATCTACCAGTATGGAGACTTGCAAGTGTGTTGACATCAATGCCAAAGGGGAAGATTGTTTGCATTAGGTTTTCATTGATGTCAATTGGTATGAAGGATGGTATGGGTAAAGTAAGTGGTGATGTCAACTAGTATGAAGGATGGAGTGTGTAAGTAGACATAAAAGGTATGTTACCGATACACATGAAGTGCAACATCTATCGGTAAAGCAGGACCACCGACAAGCAAGCAAAGAAGAAAAGAAGAATGAAGGGATATGATCACTGGTAGACAAAGAGAAGTATAATACAATTGGTAAATGTACTCAGTGGATGAACCAACAGGTTTGATAGAAGGATAAGTTGATCCACCGACAAAGAAGAGGTCAGCAAGTATGAAGGTTCACCAGTGAAGTTAGGTTATACCATTAAGGTGAGTTGAACCGATAGTAAGTCTTGGTTAGTGAAGGATGTCAAACCAACTTTGTAGTCTAAGCATAGGTGGATGTCAACAAGGATGACAGGTGGACACCAGGTGGCGAGCACACAGAGGTTGGTGAAGTGTTGATTAATGTAATAGTCAACGAGCAAGTCAAATTTAATGAAGAACCCAGAAATCACGGGATGATGGCAGGATGTTGTGGATCGAGGAAGACAGAGAGGAAAGATGATTGATCTGATTTTGCAGGACAATCCGATCCTTGTGGTTGTTGGTCAAAGAAAATAACTGAAGCATTAATGGTAATGTACAGAGAAAGGCGGTGATGTATAGAGAAAGGCCAAAAAGCATGCTGCAAATATCTAAAAATAGAAAACATGCATTTGAAGGCAAGGATATGGCAGTGTTGATTGAGATGATGTAGATGATCATTCCAAAAAAGAAGATCTGATCAGATTTGATACAGATTGAGTTGGTAGAGGAAAACCCTAGCACACCACCATTTGAATATTGCTCTTGATAGGAACCCTCAAACATAAATATGTGAACTCGAGACTAAAGATGGTGATGATAAATGCGAGTGTGAGGAGAGTGAATGTCTGAGAAAGCAGAGAGAAGTCAATTTGAGAAATATCTCACTGAAAATCAAAGTGTTTGAGTGTTAGCAAGATGAATCGATGAGAGGTTCTAACCGAAAGAGACAGAGTAACCGGTGAACTATTAAAGTCTTAATAGTCAAGCGTACCGATTAGGATTGAAAGGTCAGGAAGGAATCCAAGTGTGGTATTGTGTAGGGTGAGGTTTAGAGAAAGAGAAGAAAGGCAGAGAGTAATCGGTAAGTGATTAGAGAGAGCAATCTGAGAACCGATAGTGGAAGAACCGGTGAAACAAAAGAGGATGGTAATTGACAGTCATCAGTTGATCAAGTGTTGTAAAACACATTTGCAACAAGGTTCTATTATTGTATTAATTTGTATTTCATTATATTACACTGAGTTGGTGTTGTGCCCTAAATCAGTAGGGGCCCTAAATCATTGTAATCCATTATTTTATTGTGAGGTTGGATTGGAGGAGAAGACTCCAACAACATTTCTCATAGAGGTTTTTCCCATATACGGTTTTCCTCATACATCTAGTGTTGTGAGTTGTGCTTTTGTATGTTTTCCTTTTTGATATCCTCTCATATCTTACCGGTTTGATTGCTTAGTGATTAGGTTGTTAACCGGTACTCAAATCTTAGTTTAAAAGGTAAAGATTTATTAGGAACCACTAAATCACCCCCCTCTCAGAGGTACATTATGTTCAACAAAAACCATAGTGGGGATGAGACCCACAATATAAATATATGCTACAGAAGTATAGAAATATTGCATTGGGAATGCACATGAATTCAGGAACACTTCCTAGAGCTCAATGCTTTAAATATCAAAGGCTACAACCCTAGGAAGAATCACTGTCTTACAATATCTTTTACAAAGGTATTTGGAATGTCTAAACTAAAAAAAAACATCTACAAATGCCAAAGTATAGTTCTGATTAAGCACAAAACACTTAATCTCACATGGTTCTGTTCCCCTGTTCTGCAATATTTTGGAGCACAAATCCTTTACTTGTGCATGTGAAACTGCACACAATCAATCCCAAAAAATTTCCACACATCCACCCATATATAAAATGAATATATCCATTGGTCTTATATATCCACAACATGAAATTAGATCTTCTACATGTTAGCTTTAAGAACACTATACAAATAATGAAACGTGCATACATAGTCAGTTCAATCTGAACTCCAATGCATATGAGGACCAAAAATAATTGTCCACACACTTCCCTAATGTTGGCTAAACATCTTTAATCACAAAAACAATCATCAACATTACTCCATCAATTCTGCACAATGATCAATTATCTAAGGCGTCCATACCACACTGTTCAACTCAAAAACTTGTACATTAGTTCTCCTAACATGCACATGAATTATCACCAGAGATTAAAATAATAGAATAAGGTAGTCCATACATCTAACTATCTTCCTCTAGCTCCACACACAAAATATTCAACCGAAATGAAATTCCAACCAAAATACTACACTCTGTCGGATGCACTGTTCTAACTCACCGGACTTAACCAAATCTTCATTCTGACTTTCGATTGGATCAAATCACACACTACAAATGGAATAACTGAATTGGGTTGCCATCAATGACAACACTAGATGACCTATATAGTGTCTCTTGCCAAAAATATCCCCCTTTGGCATTGATGGCAACACTTAGTGAAAAATGACTATGTCAAAGTTAGTCCTAACATATATACATTGAAAAAGTCAAAGTCTTAAAATTCCAAAATTTTGGAACTCCCCCTAAGATGAATACAACATTTTTCACTTCCCTACACTCCCCCTTTAGTATCAATAGAAAAGGTAGGGATCTGCATGCCAAAATGTTTCACAAAATTCTATATACAATGGCATATATACACACAAACCTTACTAACTTACATAAGCATGAAAATATCTGCAAAAGTGTTTTTCAATGAGCTCAATTGGTTGTCCCAACCCTTCTTGAGACACTCTAGAACTGATATAAGGCCACTAAAGAGATATGCTTGCATCTCTAGTGACTTAAGATTAGAGGGGTCACTTGTGGCCATGACATCCTGAGCATCCTTTAATGCACTGAGCATTGTTTCCATCTTGGGAGTGATGTTACTCTGAAGTTCACCAACTTTTCCAACAATATTCTCCTTGTCATGGATTAAGCTCTTGATTTTATCAAGTAAAGATATTACTTGGTCTTCTTGACTGGCCACAGAGACTGACAAGGGGTCAAATGACTAAGATATACCAGCTAATTTATTTTCAAGCTTCATGGACTGCTTCTCAATATTCTTAGTGAACTTTGATGGTGATAGACATGATTTGTAAATAATAAGTCCTTCAGATAATGCATCTTGAATTATCTTGACACAGGTTATTACAAGTCTTGTTATTGCACCAAAAGATTGACCTATTAATGCTTGATACAACCACTAGACTTATAGAATCCACAGGAGGTGGTTAAGCCATGCCACAAACCCAAGAATTGCACTCCACAAAACAAGGAGACCAAGGGAAAACACCTCACAGAAATCCCCCCTAGTGCAAGCGAGGGGCTTGAACCTGTGACCAATCTCTAATACCACTTGTTTGTCAACATATTCCTACGTCTTGGTGTTGTTGAGAGTTGTTTGGTGTTCTGGTGATTGCATTGAGTTGATATGGCTGGTTTATCTATTTGGGATACTATAATACCTCATTCTATATTGGTTTCAATGATCCAAAAGTTTACTTGATCATACTATTTGATCCAGATTGTAGTTCAGTCTTTCTGTGTAGTGGTTGGCAGAGTTTGGTATTTGATCCGATGACCTCCAATATGATCATATGTTTGGTTGTAGATTTGGGAGAATGTTTTGGATTTTCATTTGTATCTTTAGTTCAGATGGTTCATGATTTGGCACTCTACAAGCTATCCTTCTAGTCTGAATTGCTGTTGTTGAGTGTTCCTATGAGTTAGAGTGTCGATCAATGAAGATTTGAATAAGTGGTGTTAGTGCAGCTATTGCAGTTGGTTCTAATGTGCTTGTTGGCATTTCCTAATCATGTCCTATTTGTCTTCATGATCTACATTGATCTTTGTGTGCGTTCTTGGTGATTTTTCTGATCCGGTGATATTCTTCATGTTATGAAGTATTCTTGGTGTTATAGCATGTTGCGGTTGATCTTGGAAATATTTCCGGTGGTGATGCATATTTGGTGATTTGGTTTGGGTCCATGCTATGTCATATATGTTATTAGATTGGTATGGTGGTTGATTTATGTATCATGTGGTGTAATTGAGAGCTAAGGGTTTGGCCAACCTTGTCATCAAGGTTGATGAATTGTATAAATAGGTGGTATAGTCATGTCATTTATGTGTCAATGTTGTGTCTGCATTATCAGAGAGTGGTCTATATGTGCATCAGATAATTTATCCTTCGATGTGGTGTATTGAGAAGAGATTGTAGTAGGATAGATAAATGTGCTTAACCAGAACTATCATCAGGCATAAGGAGATACTATATTTGCAGTTCATGTAATCTAGATTGGAGTCTGAATCTTATTGTAAGGAAGTGAGGCTTCTCTAAGGGTTAGAGCCTTTTGGGTCATCTTATTTTGAGAAGTGAGCTCTACGAAGTGTGCCTAAATGCATGTGCATTCCCCATTGCAATATTTACACATACTACTGCAGAGTATCATCTTATTGTGGGTAGCTTCCCACCGTGGTTTTTTCCTTAATCGAGTTTTTAAAGTAATCACCAGTGAGGAGGGACCTCAAAGAGATGAATCCAAACTGGTTAGCAAGAGTAACACAATGGAAACACAAATATATGATGGAGGCAATGTAGAACAAATTGTTTTATTTCTTGAAAATTGATTACAACCAACCATTAACAACCAAGTTACAAAATAATCGACTCATAGGCCTGGTAGAACATACATAATAGGTAACAACCGGGACCTTGAATCTTAAGATCTATCTTCTACACATAGTCTCTCTATTTGATTCTTCTATTGATTATATTCTAATGTGCAATTACAATTATATATATTGATGCAAAGGATCCAGTCGGCCCAAAAGTGATCAAAACCTGAAGAACAAGACCTAACGTGTAAAATAACAAGGTCGACCTCTGCCAAGAGATTCCTCTGGAAAATCCAAAGGATGAAATATAGATCACTAGAAAAGGTCAGCCATACACCAAGGAACATCGAAATAAATGCTCAAGACTCTGCAAGATTGAGAAGGGGTTCCTGTAGATCACCAAAATAGGTCCAGGAAATCGGTAACAAGAACTATCAATCAGTAATAGTAATCTGTTAAGGAAACCGATAGCGATATCTTGTTGGAAAATGATCCAAATGCGATGCGGTCTAGAAATAAGAAAGATGATAAAGTATTCAATTAGAATCCAACTCCACAAGATCAGGTGAGCCAAAACCAGGACACATAGAAAGAAAAGATGAAATTGTAAACAAAAAGCAAAACATAAAGAAAATGCTTTTGGTTGATGCAAGATTGCTATGATTCGAGGATGCTCCTGCATCAGACATTCGATGTTATTAAAAAAATGAGCCTCTCACTTTTTTGGGGTCAGAGGAAAACCAAGGTGGTCTAACTGTTCCTGAGAAATCCAAGATGAATCTTCAATAGGTCTATCCTTCCACTTCAATATATACTCCTTAACTACGTCCAATCCTACTATCCAAAATTTCTTCAATCTGATTCAGTTCCTTCCAAGGCAACTATTTATCCAAGTTTGCAATATTGTCATCACTAAACTTTGGTTCATGATACTCATGAAGATCTGCAATGTTAAACATAGGTGAAATACTCAGACTATTGGGTCACTCCACTTCATATGCATTTCTAGAACTGAACTTCCTGAAAATCCTACAAGGTCCAAACTTCTTCACCTGCAACTTGTTATAAGTTCCAACTGGGAATCTCTCTTTTCTCAGATATACCATCACTTCATGGCCAACTTCAAATTCCTTATGTCTCCTCTTCTCATATTACTTCTCCTTATACTTGCTGTTCATGTCTTCCAAATGCTGCTTAACCTGAATATGCAAGGCTGCCATGTGATTTGCAAAGTTTTCTAATTCTGAACTTCTTCGATCTTCACTGCTAATATCTCTCAATTCTGATATACCTCTAGGATGCACTCTGGTAACAATCTCAAAAGGTGTTCTTTCAGCACTTCTATTCACTAAATTGTTGTAGGCAAACTCTTCTTATGCAAGGTGTCATGCCCAACTCTTGGGCACGAACGGAAATTTTTTTTTTAAAAATACTTAACTAATTATCGACTAACTAATATAAAATAATGCAACTTAATGCGATTAACTTAGATGAATAATTAATATCCCAAAATGGCGAATTAATCTCGACCATATACTTGTTAAAATTTAACTTATTTATCTATCTTAATCCACTAGGATTCCTAATTTAGTTATCCTGGTAATTTAAAACACCTTAATTAATTGAAGCCCCCATAGTCTAAAATCACTTTACTAAAATAAAGAACCTCTTGGAAGATTATACTTTATTAAATTTAGACCCCCATAATTTTAAACTGCGTTATAATCATTTACTTAATTTGGTCCTCTTTGGCCCTACAAAAATTTAGTGGCCACACCCCTATATTATTCTTTCTTTTTTAAAAATCTAATCCACCTAGGTATTTAAATCATTTTATATCGTTCCTCCTTCTTATGCCCAATATTAACAAGTGTACAAAACTTATCTTCACTTTTTATCAATTTTAATTCAGGTTAATTATCAATACAATTCTATTTACATATATATATATATATATGTGTGTGTGTGTGTGTGTGTGTGTGTGTGTGTGTATATATAAATATATATACATTTTATATACATTTTTACATAGTTATCTATTTAAATACCCTGATTATGGATGTATTCCCAAAAGAAGTGGGGGTTTAAATCCCACTTTTAAATTTCCCCTTTTTAAAACAATTTTTATTTTATTTTACGACTACTTATATATCTATATATATATGCATATATATGTATATATATCTAATTATATATACATGTATGCACATTTATATATATAAGTTTATATATAATCATCTATGCACATAGTTTATATATATATATATATATATATATATATATATATATATATATATATATATATATATATATATATATATATATATATATATATAACTATTTTTATATTATACTATTTAATAACTTGTTATAAACCCCATATAACAAAATACCTCACGTGCTTATTTGATTTGAGAGTGTTGCCCTAACCCGAAAATTAGGGTTAGGGCGAACACGTTAATGCCCCATTCTTATTCTTATTATTATTTTTTTTTATGTGCGGGTTGTGAGTAGGGGAAGGGGATCGGCGGCCGAGAGGAAGCGCGCGGGGCGACCGAATGCCAACCCCTCCCTCATTTCATTTCCCTGCAGTTTTTTTTTTTTTGTTGCGTTACACATGGTGTAAGGGGAAGACGGTGGTGCGGGGAAGCGCCGCACCGCCGGCTGCGGACGGCGCCGCTCGCGGGCTGCGGTTCCCACAGCCTGCGGACGTCGCCGCCCGCAGCCTGCGGGTGCCGCAGGCTGCGGCCGCCGCCGCCCGAGTACGGCGCCCCCTGCGAGTAACACTCTGCCCGTTCCCTTATCGTGCAGCATTCGTTTTATTTTGCTATGAAGTTTTTAACAGGGTTTAAACCCCCCCCCGAACACTTAGGGTTCGGTTACAAGGATTTTCTCGGGGTTTTTGTTTTATGCGAAAATTCTGTTGTTTTTATTTTTTAATAAATTTTTTTTTTATAAATATGAATATCTATATATAAATATATATATATATATATATGTATATATATATATATTTATATATGTATATATATATATATATTTTGTATATATATATATATATTTTGTATATATATATATATATATATATGTTCATTGGTAAGATAAAATGCATAATGGTTTTCTGTAACAAAACAGGCAGTTTTCTTATACAGGGTTATATATATATTTATATATATATATATTAAGGATATATATATATATATTTATATATATATATATGTATATATGAATGTGATTTGGTAAACTAACATGCTCAATGTTTACTGTATAAAAACAGGCAGATTTCTCTTTTTATATATATATATATATATATATATATATATATATATAAGTTTTTGAATAACCTGATTAATAAATCTACCAGGCCTGTTTTGTTTCTTTTTCCTTTTATTTAATATCATCAGAACTGTAAATAATCCCTTTTTTTAAAAAAAATCCTAAAGAACCATTCATTTATTCATAGCAGATTGTTTAATGAGAAAAGAACCTATATGCATCTATATTTTTTTTTTGTGTAATTCAGTTTGTTCAAACAACACTAAAACAAAATAAACATTGAAAGCTAAATGTTTTTCCCCTTTTTCTTTTGCAAGGAATAAACTAATTTAGTGAACTTCTTTTTCTGCAATAACCAAAAAAAAAAAGAGACTGTTTTCATTTAAATTTACAGCAACTTAGTTTTCATCTATTTGCAGAATACATGTGAAATAAAATCCATCTACTTTTCCTTTGTAACATAACAATTTTCATAAAATCTAATACATTACTTTTTCATTTGCAACTACTAGAAATAGGGATAGAAAACAACAAATATTTCATTATCAAGTAGATATCAAGTAATTTTATGGATATAAAATAATCATGAATACAAATGGGTTGAACACCCTACAATGTATTTTTCTACATAGTTACTTAAAAATAATACATCCCTTTCTCTTACTAGAAAGCAAATACTAGAATTTCTCACATTCTCCTTTTAGACACTACAACATTGAATCCTTCCATTTCTTCCCTATATTTTTTTTTAAAACATTTCTTTTTCTGCAACACAAAAAAAACAGCAACATAACCCTTTGATTCTTCTTTTCCCCTTCCTCATGCAACCTACAATGAAACATATTTTTGACCATGGGAAGCTCACCTCCCAGCCTAGGCTTACTAGAAGCCACCCCTGAGCTTGGAGAATCAAGCACTAGACGGGATACAAACATACAAACCCCACAACAAACATAGAAACACATTTACATACGAATATCCCTTCCCAAGCTACACATTCACCACTTTCATGGTGACTCTTCCATGGGTGGAAGTGGACCAAGTACCAATGGGGAGAATGCATGCCAAAAACATTACTACATTAGCCACCTCATGGCAACACAAATGCAACCCAAATACTTTCACAACCTTATGCCCCCCCAAAAAGGCTCAAGGCCATATATGCTCCCCTTATGACCCCCAAATGCATACACAAGGCTATGCATCAAGGGCCACCAAGGACTCCCTTGAGAACACTCTCCATAAGGAGAGCCTCTCATCCATGGCTGTCAAACTCCTTCCACCCCAAGATCTTCCTACCCTCCCAAGGATAGGAGATCTTGGACACTCCCAAAAACCACAAGAAACACAAACAAATACATAGAAAGGAAAACTACACATATTAACTTCAACCAAAAACTTCATAAGAACAATCTTACAAACAACTCTTTCATTTCACAAAACAACACAAATTATCATTTACAACATAATAAGAGAAAGAAGGGAGTAACCAACCTTATTCTGCCAAAAGGTTTGCTAACTTTAGTTGGGGATGAGCTGCCCAATTCCACACTAACTTTCTCCAAAATTCCACTAAAAAAATGCCAACTCCTACTAACTTTTTCCAAAACAAGCAAAATCTCCTAGAAAGGAGAGTGGGTGATTACTCACTAAGTTTCCAAAATCTTGCCTAAGAAGGCCTCTCACACACTTCCCAACCCCTTGGGTGAGGTGTGAGTTCCCATTGGTTGCCCTTCCCAAACTCTTGCACATTACTCAAATTGGAAAGGGAAAAGGTGGAAGAGGATGGGGAAGAGAGTTTAACTCCTAAAGGGAAGGTTCTCTATCCTAGGGAGAACTTTCTAAGTTCAATTTTCGTGCATCTTGGAATTACCACTTTTTGAAGTGACTTCATAGTCACATGGGAGAAGCCACATGTTGCAAAACACCCCTAACCCATAGGTATACCCTTAGGACCTTTGGAAAAGCCTAAAAACTTACCTTAGGAGTCCTTTAAACCCTTTGGAAACTCCACTGAAGTTTACCTACGGGTTAAACATGAGTTGACCACTCCCATGACTCCCTACCCAAGACAAATTTGGGACCACACTCATGTTTTTTGAATTGGCTTTGGTAGAAACAAAACTCCCTCCAAGAGACAAGTCAACATCAATGACACTTAATCAGCACATGTGTCAAGTGACACAACAAAATATAATATAAAAATCACACATGGAAAATTGGTCTCTTGGAGGATTACATAATTACATATAAATTAAATTTTACACTCAAGCATTATACACATCACAAATAAAATACATTACAAGGGGAGGGGTGTTGTCTCTCCAAATAGACAACTCCCGGCTTAACAAACGCACATTGGTCTAGGCTTGGTTCTCCATTAAATTCCATGGTCACATGGATAATTTTCCTGCGCATCTCAATTAACACATTAGTAACTCCAATTAATCACAATTATACATAATCAAATACATGGATTCCATTGCAAATCAAACACTCATACATTAGGCAACAATAATTCAATATCTCATTTGTTTTCAAATTCAATTTCACATAAACAATTAACATAATTTCCCAAAATTGAACCATTCATAAATATGCATCATTTTTCTTTCATCAAAATAAAACCCTGCAAATTTCCAATAATGACATTCACCATCATAATGTAATTCTATTCTAGAATCATATCTAAAGTTCCATAATCATCGTGCATGAAATAAAACATCAACAAATGTCAGTGTGATGAAATCACATAAGTTCTAAGTCCATAATGCATAAAATAAAGCATCCATAATAGTCTCAATATGCAAATAACTAAGAATGTCAAACTGAATCGGGGTAGGGCCTCACACAAGGATCAAATCCCAACTTCCGGTTTTATCTCCCACTAAACATCTCAATAAATTTCCCAAGCTCTGGTTAACTACTTCTGTTTGTCCATCAGTCTATGGATGAAAAGTAGAATTGAACTTCAAATCTATCTTCATATTTTTCCAAAGTGTTCTCCGAAAATAGCCAACAAACTTAGTATCTCTATTTGAAACTATGCTCTTAGGTAATCCATGCAATCTCACCACTTCCTTGAAAAATAGGTCTGCTACATGCAATGTATCTGATGTCTTCTTACAAGGTATGAAATGATCCATCTTCAAGAATCTATCCACTATCACAAATATAGAATCATTCCCTCTTAGTGTCTTAGGCAATCCAAGTACAAAATCAATGCTTATATCCTCCCAAGGTCTTATTGGTACTGTCAAAGGTTTATACAATCCCACATTCTGACTACTACCCTTTGCAACTTGACAAACTCTACAACTTTGCACATATCTCTTAACATCCTTATGAATTTGGGGCCAAAAGTACTACTCACTCACCAATGCTACTATTTTGTCAATACCAAAATGTCTAGCCAAACCTACACTATGTTTCTCCTTTATCATATTCTCCCTCAAAGAACTCTTAGGTATGCACAACTAAACTCCTCTGAATAACATCCCATCCTGAATGAAGTAATCCAACCACTTGCCTCTATCTACCACAATTGGTTCTCTACTTGCTTTCCAAGGTTCTACAAAATCCGAGTCATCATCATACAAGGTCTTCAAATCTTCAAATCCTAATATTGTCACTCTCATCTTTGTCAGAAAATTCCTTCTCCTACTCAATGCATCAACAACTTTGTTAGATTTCCCATTTCTATGCTTCAATACAAAGGTGTAACTCTAGAAGAATTCTACCCATCTCATATGTCTAATTCAACTTACTTTGACTGTTCAAATACTACAAAGCTTGATGATCTGTTTACAACACAAACTCCTTAGGCAACAAGTAATATCTCCACTTCTTCAAGGCTTGAACTATGGCATAAAACTTTTGATCATACATCGAATATCTCCTCTGGGAATCATTCAATTTCTCACTAAAATAAGCTATTGCTCTCCCATCGTGATTCAAGACTACTCCTATTGCTGTTCCACTTGCATCACAATCTACTTGAAATACTTTATTGAAATCAAGTAAAGCCAACACAGGCTTCTTAATCACTTTCTGATTCAACAATTCAAAACTTTTGTTTTCTTTGATGGTCCACTTGAATTCCTTTCGATCTCCTGTCATGGTCTTAGTCATAGGGTTACAAACTGAACGAAAATTTCTAATAAACTTCTAGTAAAAACTAGTGAATCCATGAAGTGATCTTACCTCTCCAATGCTTTTTGGTGTAGGCCACTCAACAATTGCTTTCACTTTCTCAGGGTCCATCTTCAAACCATTCTTATAAATCACAAATCCCAAATAGACTAACTCATCCTTCATGAAAGTACGCTTCTTGATATTTATAAACAAATTTTATTCTCTCAACCTCTACAAAACTTGTCTCAACTACAACAAATGTTCCTCTTTTGTCTTACTGAAAATTACAATGTAATCCAAATATGCAATAACAAACTTACCCAATAATTTCTTCAATACCTCATTCATTAGCCTCATGAAGGCACTCGGTGCATTAGTCAATCCAAAAGGCATCACCAACCATTCATACAGTCCTTCATTTGTCTTAAATGTTGTCTTCCACTCATCTCCTTCGTTGATCCTGATATGATGATATCCACTCTTCAAATCTATCTTTGTAAAGTATTTTGCTAAACAATCCATTATGTCATCCATCCTAGGCAAAGGAAACCAATATTTCACTGTGATCTTGTTTATTTCTCTTGAATCAATACACATTCTCCACTCCATTCTTCTTAGGTGCCAATAGTGCTCGTACTACACAAGGGCTTAGACTCTCCCTAATCAAACCTTTCTTCAATAGCTCATGCACTTGTCTATTCAGTTCTTCATTCTCTGTCGGTGTCAACCTATGTGCAACTTTGTTAGGCAAACTAGCTCTAGGAACCAAGTCCATACAATGAATAATACTTCTCATAGGTGGAAATCCATCAGGTACATTATCTGAAATGATGTCTTCATATTATATCAACAAATCTTTTATCTCTTCTGGTTGTTCTCCTCCTGGTTTTGGTTTCTCAGTCTTCTTAGGAATTAAGGCAAAACACACATTCTCATGTCTCAATCCATCCAGGATTTTCATTCCATCTACCAAATAGATTTTAGCATTCATATAGACTTCATTCTTCAAATGTTCCTCCAAAGGAAACAAGGTTTTCTTCATCCCATTGGCCACAATAGTGTATGTATTCTTCCTTCCATCATGTATTGCCTGCCTATCAAACTACGAAGGTCTACCCAACAAAAGATGACAAATATCCATAGGCATAATATCACACAAGACTTCATCATGATAATTACCAATTTTCAATTTCACCAAACACTGCTCACTTACTAACAACTTATGTTCATCCTAAATCCATGCTATTTGGTAAGGCTTAGGGTGTTTCAATCTTTTCAAATTCAACTTATTCACCATCTCTTCTAAAACAAGATTATCTAAACTACCACTATCAATAACAACTTTTCAATACTTACCAGATACCTTACACCTGGTCTTGAACAAATTCTTCCTCTGCAAGGGCTCTTCATCTCCTCCGGTATGACACAAAGCTCTCCTCATCACCAACAATTCTCCATCTTTTTGTTTATTGTTTGATCTAGTGGGGTTTTCTTCCACCACTGCTACTCTTCTGGTAGTTTCTATTGGCATATGATGAACTGATATGATGATATGATGATAATGTATGTTGCCATTGATGTCAATAAGTCCAAGTGAACTAGTATGAAGATTGGAAGAAGTTGGAGAACTGGTATGAAGTGAACCAGCGTCAGGGTTTCACTAAGTGCAACTACCGGTTGGTAGTCTCAACTCTAGGGTTTCTAGTTTGGCAATCTAGCTTGTGCGATGCAACCAGTGACATTCTGTGATGAGTTAGCTAAGAGATAAGGATGAGATTGAGATGCCACGTCATTTTGTGCATGTGAAGGATTTCCTTGAGGATCTTGCATGTGAAGATCAACTGCATTAAATGTCTACCTTGGGAATGAACATTTTTCTTATCCGTATGTGAAGAGAGCGTGATGGGTTACAGATTCTGATACGCGGTGGAGAATGAATGATGCAGAATGACTTGTGATATGTTTGAGATTGTTTTATTTTATGCAAAGTTTTTGGATGGTCAGGACTGGATTGCTTGTAATTGTAAACCTAAAATGCTTAGGGTTTAGGGTTTATGTTACCAACCTAATTGTTGTCTATAAGGTCTATGATGTTTGTTATTGTAAGTTGTTGTAAAATTTTGTGTTTGTATCAGAGTGATGAGATACTTTCCAGACTAGTGAGTGGAAAATTGTAGAGTGTGATTGCAGAGTAGAGGAGCTAAAAAGGATCTGCATTAGCATGTAGTGTTGTTATCATATCAGAGCTTTACTTGTTGTCTTCTAACCATTTCAATAGTAGGAAAATCCCTTTGTTGGGTAGCTTTAATAGGCTTATTGTAAAAAATCTAACTAGGTGACTCAAGTTCATTGAGTTCTTCAAATCATCTAGCAAGGTAACCTTTAACATGGTTTCAACCTTTAACAGGGTATATAGCCATCCCTTAATCGGGTGATCTTTAATAGGATCAGTTCCTAGCAGAACCTTATTGTAAAGTCTTTAATCGGACTAGGCTACTAATAGAATGAGCTTCAAAAGGGTTTAAAAATAACCTTATTGTGCATTTTTCATGTGATGATTGTGCAGTCTTTGTTTAAGTGATTATGCATGCAAAGATAATGGTTATGGTATTACTGATACAACACATGCATATGTGTATTGGTGAATTAGTTATCAAGTGTTGAATGATATTTCAAGTATTCTGTTTTACTAGTTTAAGCTATCTGAAGTCTTACTATATTTAACTGGTATTGCCATGGTTAAGTTTAGTGATGAAGACAATCAGTTAGCATTGTTTTAACTTGATAAGTTGTGGAGAATTTTTTGTATGTACTGATTCACCCCCCCTCTTAGTACCAATTAGGCTATTTTTTGTTCATCATTATTCATCAATTTCTATCTTCTTACACTCAAATGCATGATGTCCTTCTCCTCAACATTTAAAGCATGTTCCTTTGAATGTCCTCTTGTCTTGTCTTCCAAAATTTTCATTCTGGTAGCCATCTGGTTCTCTCCTCCGATAGAAATTTATATCAATCTTCCGATATGAATTACCTTATTTGTTCACTTTCTTGTTCTTGTTCTAATCTGTACTGGTTCCTCTACCTCCAATATATCATCTTCCTCCTTGAAATATTCCTCTGGTAAACCTTCCACCTCTGCCTCTTCTCATGTCTTTTGTTTAAGTTCTCTTCTGTATTTAGGTCTTAGTAAGCCTCTCCAACACTCTCCAATTTGATCAAACTAAGTTCATCTTGTATAGACATCCGCAATCCATTCAAATATCTTGCAACTTATTCAACTTCATCATCAACATGTCCAGATCTGATGTTCAACTTGTCAAATGCTTTGATGTACTCCTGCACACTAGATTCCTTCTATCTCAAATTTTGCAACTTCTGAAATAGATTCACTTGATAATCAGCTGGCTTAAACTTCAATTTCAACTTAGCAATCATCTGATCCCATGTCTTAATCTTCTCTTTACCTCTTCTTTGTCTATCAACTTGAAAATTCTCCCACCAAAGAGATGCATGACCTTTCAACTGGGTACATACATATTTCACCTTCATCTCTTCTGCAGTGCTTTCAAAATCGAAATACTTCTCCATCTCTGAGATCCAATCCATCAATTCATCTGAATCTAACTCCCCATCATATTACGGTGGGGTAAAATAATGTTTAGTATTCACCCTACTCAAAACCCTCAAAAGCCTTTCCTCATCCGGATCAACCACCAGTGGGTTTTCTTGTTATGTCAGGGCTTCTTCTCCTTCATCTTCACTTACATCTTCAATATGCCAGCCTCTTCTCTAGGCCGTCTCCATGGATTCCAACTGGGTTGCTATACCTCACAACATCTCCATCACAATAGGGTCTGCATTCCCATGAGCTCCAACATTCCTATCTCCTCTTCATGCCATCATTCATGTTGGTCCTCTGCAGATGCAGGTCGGATCTGCAATCTGCCACCCTACAACAAAATTTTAGGACATAGAATCTCCAACTTGAAACTTTGCTCTGATACCACTTTAAGCAATCACTAGTGAGAAGGGACCTCAAAGAGATCAATCTAGACCAGTCAACAAGAATAACACAACATAAATACAAAGATATGATGGAGGCAATGCAAAACAATTTTTTTTATTTCATGAAAATCGATTACAACCAACCGGTAACAACTGAGTTACATCATAACCGGCTTAGAGGCCCGGTAGAATATACAGAATAGGTCACAACTCTGACCTTGAATCTTAAGATATATCTTCTACACATAGTCTTGCTACTTGATTCTTCTATTGATTACATTCTAATACACAATTACAATTGTATATATTGATCCAAAGGTTCCAGTTTGCCCAAAAGGGATCAAAACTCAAAGAACAAAACCTAACATGTAAACTAACAAGGTCAGTCTCTGCCAAGAGATTCCTCTAGATAATACAAAGGATGAAACATAGATTGTGGAAAAAGGTCAGCCACATGCCAAGGAACATCGGAATCAATGCCCAAGGCTCTTTAAGCTTCGAAAGTGGTTCTGGTAGATCACCAAAAATAGGAAACTGCCAAGGAAACCGATAGCGATATCTTGCTAGAAAATGATCCAAATGCGATGTGGTCTGAAAATAAGAAAGATGATTAGGTCTTGAAGTAGAATCCAACTCCATAGGATCCGGTGACCCAAAACCGAGACACACAGAAAGAAAAGATGAAATTACAAATAGAAAGAAAAACAAAATGGAAATGTTTTTGGTTGATGCAAGATTGTTATGAATCGAGGATTCTCCCGCATCAGTTTTCCACGTCAAAAAATATTGGTTTTATATGTGTTGGTGCTATTATACTTATTTTTATTCTTGATGCAGTTGTTTAGATCTGAGATTGTGCTTAAATTGTATAATCTGGTGAAAACTGATTCACCCCCCCTCTCTATTTTCCTTCTTGATTGCTTCTAACAATTGGTGATAGAACTAGATCCTACGGAAGAAGCTTGGCCACTTAAGGAGATCCAGGATGAAAACTTATGTGTTCAAGATGGAGAGTCCTAGATTTGATGGAAGCAATTATACTATTTGGAAGGACCGGATGGAAGTTCACTTGAAATGTCTTGGAGATGAGTATTGGAAGATTACAAAGAATATGTACATGTTGGCAATATGCTGGATTTGGTTAAGTGTTGTCATTGATGTCAACATTATACCCTAGTTGGAGACTATCCTGGTTAGTCCTGGTGATCATCTTGGTTTTGGTTATGATTGTGATCTGGTATGCTCAGATCTCTGGAATAAGTTTTGGATCCTTACTCTAGATGGTTATTTGTTTGCCATATTATATTGGTTCATGATTTGGTGCTTTGGTTGTTATCACTTTTGGTATTTACCGGTACCAGCTAGCTTCTAGCTTTCCCAATTAGCTTTACCAATAAGTGATATTTGGTGTTTTGGTCAGGTGATTTTGGTTTGGCTTATGGAATCGGTATCTATCATGTTGAAGGTTCTACTTGATCATAATCCGAGTGTTCGGTGACTTTGCATTGGCTCGCGTGTTGTTATGGTGGTCCTATTTGGATTCAGTTAGACTTTCTATGTTACTTCACTAAGGGTTTCTACCGGTTGGTGAAGCATGTTGGATTTTAGTCTTAGTAGAATTTATGGTGGATGAAATTGTTTGGTTACTTGATATAGGTCCATGCTATGTAACGTAAATCATAATATTGGTCCGGTGATACCGTGTAATGTAATTTTTGTTATTTTGGGTTTATGGGTTTAGGGTTTAGCCGATCTTGTCAATAAGGTTGATGATCTGTATTTATAGGTGACTTATTCATGTAATTTGAATATGGATGGTTATGTCTACATTATCAAAGGAAGGTTTATGTGTGAATAAGTGATATATCATTCAGTGAAGGTTTTTGTATTGTAGGATAGACATCTGTGCTTAACAGGAATTGTATCAAGCATTAGGAGATGCTACTTTCATAGTTTATTCTTTCTGGATTGTAGTCTGATCCTTTTGTAAGTCAGTGAGATTTCTTTTTGTGATGAATAGTGTGCTCTAGGCTATTGGCCTTTCTGCAAGTGCAAGATCCCATTGTAATTGTTCACAATACTACTGCAGAGTATTATCTGATTGTGGCTAGGGTTTTCCACCGTAGTTTTTCCCTTTACCGAGTTTTCCACATCAAAATATTGGTGTTGTGTGTACTGAGCTTTGACGTTCTATTCTTCATTGTATTGGTTCCTTTGTGATCCAGTTTAATGGTTTTGATATGCATTAAGCTCTAATTTTTTATGGTAAATTGATTCACCCCCCTCACATTTTACTCTTGGTATCAGATATGTCTAACAATTGGTATCAGAGAAAGGTCCTCTCTGTAGAAGATTAACCTCTTGAGGAGATCTGATGGCAACTGCATCTAGTTCTACATTCAATCCCTATCAGAATGAGAGTCCCAGATTTAATGGTACTGTAGCATAGGAAATAGGGAATCATCACAAACAATATCAAAATACTAATCATTGTCTAATCACAAAAAGCTAGAATGCAATGATCTATCCTAAACACATTCAATAGAGACATAGAGATAAAACATTCAAAAAGATTATGCAAACTAGATGTAAATCCAAATGTTTCCTTCATGCGACTCCATTGTTCTTCTTTCTTCTCCAAATAGTTTTATTGTAGATCTCACCTTCAAGTGCATAAACCTAATTGTGAAAGCAAGATTGACATTGACACAAGAATACTTGAAGCATGATTTGACAAAGTGATTAGAAATTTGATAGTCTGATTAGGGATTAGGGGTTTGATTGAAGAAATTCATCCAATTTATAGAAGAATTGGAGAGATGAACAAATTAGCATGATAGTGATTCGAATGGAAATTCAAATCAAGAATAGAAAAATTATGACATGTCTATGACAAATTGCTATGCAAGGATTTATGACAATTTATGACAAATTTCTATGTCAAGAATTTATGACAATTTATGACAAATTTCTATGTCATTCCCATGAAATTAGGAGAGAAATAGGAGAGAATTGAAATTAAGAATTTAGAAAATTAGAAAAATAGGAAAAAGAGGAATTAAGAAATTAGGAATTTAAGAAATTGATGAAAATTAGAAATTAGGTAAATTAATTAATAATTTGTCATTTACTAATTAATTTACAAAGAGGAATAATTAGCCAATTAAATGGACATTGAATTGTGACAAAAAGACTTAGGATAAATAAATAATTTATTAATCCTAGAGGAAGAAATGACACACAAGGTTAAATGATTAAATCATGAAACCTTAGGAGATGAATTAGCAATGCGAAAATGACAATTAAGTCTTGATTGAAGATAATTGATATCGATCATGATTCAATAAATGACCAATGTGATAAAAGATTTGATTGATAAATATGCCAATTGACGAGGAACAATGACAAATTGATCCAAATTAATATAATTGAGACAGATAACAATCGATGACAAATCGATCGCAAAATGACAAGAGGACAAGAATTGATGACAAAATAGATTGCAAGACGACAAGATTAAAAATGACCATGATCGATGACAAATCGATCGCAAAATGACAAGATCGAACATGACAATGATCGATGACAAATCGATCGCAAAACAACAAGATTGAAAATGATAAAGATTGATGACAAATCGATAAGATTGATAAGAGGACAAAAACCTAATTAGGATTGACGATGTCCAAAATGATGACAAATTAGCACGCACATTGATGCGACGGGCTAAAATCGATCAAAATCATGATTGGATAGTGTTGTTGACAAGACCAAATTTGAGAGCGAGACGAATGAAGAATGTAGAAGAATGACTCGATGCTCGCAAATGATAAAGACCAAGTGCGAATCATAGGAGAAATGTTAATGCGACGCAAAAACCTAAAATGAGGCAATGCGCAAATGTTAAAGTATGACTCCACAAGCGTTGACCATTTTTAGGTGTCTACATTTTGCCCCTCTTTGAGACAATGCAATTCTAAGCGTTGTTTCAAAGAACCATAATGAAAATGCCCCAGACAATAACAATGACATATGCATGCCCCCTCAAGGAATTGACCGGAAACATGCAGAAAAGAGGCCAATTGATCGATAAAAATGATAGGATCGAATGGACTGACAATCGGAGACCGAATGCAGGAAGGACAAGCAATTTAAGATGCACAAGACCACGACCAACATAAGATGGAGAGGGTGCACATCCATCTATGTACTGAAAAAGATCTATAAATGAGACCAAGAGAGTGAAAATTGCTCATTTGCACTAGACAAAGAGGAGAATTTGTTGCTCTGGACAAGGACACTTGCAGATAGATGGCAAACATTCCAATGGCGGATCACCTTGGGGAACGTGTATGCACATTCAGACAACCAAACGACGTGGAAGCAGTGGTATGGATCTCAAAAACCCATGTTTTCAATTTGATGAATTTTGATTGCTTGCGGGACATTGCGGGGCCCACAGGGAGTGCAGAAACTGACTTCTGTGCGTGTGTAGGGTGAATCCTATGCTTGTGTGAGGTCTTCTATGCTTGTGTAGGGAGACACAGGTGCAGGTTACCTAACACGGGCGCAGGTGCCTTGACATAGGCGCAAGTGTGCATTGGAAACCCTAATTTTGGTCAAAACGGCATGCAAATGATCCAGAAAGGGGGGATAAGGGTAGGATAGGTCAGATTAGATGAAAAACACCCTAAGTTGGACATGAAAATGAGGAAATGCAAAATGTAGGAGAAAACCCTAAAACTGACAAAATGTGCCCCAATTTTTGATGCAAAGGCGACAGTATCCGTTGATCATGCGGGAGAACCGACCAGATTGCTTCATGCTACGACACAGACTCAGGAGCACAGAGAGAGATACATTAGCAGGACTGGGGATATACTATGTCACATTCATGCTCGAGATTAGGGAAAACATAGGACTGCTTACTGCATTGGCCGAGCGATGGCATTCAGAGACCTCGTTCCATCTGGCGACTGGAGAGGCGACGGTGACACTGGAGGATGTATGGCGTATCCTCCGCATTCTGATTCATGGAGAGATGGTAGAGTATGACCCAGTGATAGGTAGAGACGCATTGTGCAGATTGTTTGAGTGCGATGCAGATGAGCTAGATATCGTCGAGAGGGAGATTGGCTGGGAGACCATGGCATCAGAGTATGATCGATGATATGTGGTGATAGCCGTGGTGATAGCGTGTCTACTAGCAGGAGACAGACAAGGACATGGATTCCCTATTGGATGGGGAAGAGTACTAGAGCAGATGGCAATAGAGGGGACAGTGTATGCATGGGGACCATGTGTATTGGCTATGCTGTATTTTCAGTTGCATCAGATAGCATATCAGGGAGTTCAGACTTTGAGCTGTGGAGTCACATTGCTATAGGTATGGGCATTTGAGCACATAGCCATATGTCGATCGATTACAGAGAGACAAGTAGTACCACATCAACCATATGTGTACTGCTATGGGGGAGCACTGAGACAGGGTCCTTTTGAATACATATTGTACTGGCGACATGAGCTGGATAGACTGAGAGAGTTCACATGGAGACCATATCGTGATTGCCCTAGATGGTCAGATGATAGTGATGAGCTACCATATTGTAGATAGGAGAGGTACCTGATTGGGCGACTAGTGAACTGCCAGAGAGTGATTGAGATGTACCTGCCAGAGAGAGTCAGACGATAGTTTGGAGAGAGGCAGGATGTACCTAGGAGGACTGCACACTTTGCCTGATCTCACAGAGAGACGAGTCAGTGGGGGAGTATGATCCCGCCACACATAGCATATGCTGACTTCTCACAGCTACAACAGAGACCGTAGAATTGGAGATCAGATGTGGTAGATGTCGGGATAACAAAGGAGTATGAGAGATGGTTTGCATGACAGCGGCCAGTGCCATTGACAGATCCGGACAT
Organism: Cryptomeria japonica; assembly: GCF_030272615.1. NCBI lineage: Eukaryota > Viridiplantae > Streptophyta > Pinopsida > Cupressales > Cupressaceae > Cryptomeria > Cryptomeria japonica. The sequence continues at coordinate 379,196,262 of NC_081411.1, read as the reverse complement.
TCCAGTACCTAGGCGACAGTAGGACTTCCCACTCATAGGAGAGGAGGAGAGAGATGATGAGGATGAGGGTGAGGATGAGGATGATGGGGATGATGGGGATGATGAGGATAGAGATGCGGATGGTGGGGATGATGAGGATGGAGATGAGGATGGGGACGAGGAGGGAGATGAGGATGGGGACGAGGAGGGAGATGAGGATGGGGAGCAGAGGCATTACAGGACATACCCATAGAGCCAGAGACAGCTAGGACAGAGGAGATGGAGATGTGCAGGGCTATCATAGTGAGTCAGTAGGATCACATTGCGACTTTAGAGAGAGAGCATGAGCAGTTCAGAGCAGAGATAGCCAGACTCACAGCGGCTCGAGATACAGCGATAGCGCAGGCACAGCGAGAAGAACATAAAGTCACTGAGTATATTGGGTCGATTCAGGATGCCAGTGTACGAGAGCAATGACAAATGTTGGTAGAGATCGAAGAGGAGATACACCATTGGAGGACACTATATGAGAGTGCAGTTCCACTAGAGTAGAGAGCACCTTCATATCGGGCACGATCGAGGTCAGAGAGCAGGGCACGCTCTCGGAGGTCATTGAGCAGCATGGGGGTGAGTGGACCTATGAGACCACCACAGCCAGGACCAGGAGGGACATCATCAATGAGACAGTGCAAGGATGAGGAGGACAGAGGGAGCACCCAGTGACAGAGGCACGTGCTCCGTAGGACAGACAGTGGACATTATGTAGTTTGACATTTTGTAGTCAGCCTGCGGGCCATACTTAGGACAGAAAGTCCAATTTTGTACTCCGATATTATGTGGATATATGATATGATATGCATCGATATGATGGGATGCGATATGTTATGACTGATGTTATTTTCCATGTATGGATGACTTATGCATTGTTTATGTACCATTGTGGAACATGTATGGATGTATTTTTTTATGTGGTTTTTGATGCATTTATAATATGAAATGGATAAAATGCTTGATGGGATGCTCAATGTAATGTAAATGGACTAAGCGAATGGATGCAGGATGCAGCATGTATGTTTGGAGATCGGAGCACTAGACCGAACTGACTATCTAAACGGACGGAAGAAATGTTAGTAAGAAGAAAATGAAACAGAGGACAGTTAGAGATGAAGAAAAACTTGCTTTCAGTAATGCACTTTGTAGGTGAGAACCTTTATTTTTATGTAGAAAAATGGATGCGTAGCATCATGGCATTGAAGGCCAGAGCTAAAATGCAACCCTTTTTGCAAAAGACAGACACATCGTAGACAAACAACAATCACAACAAAAAAGAAAAAGACCATGATCCATCCCGGTCACTCTAAATCACTCAGTGACATCATCGAGCAACACAGGAACATGATCGAAGATAAATCAATAAATGATAAGACTCGCTAATTCCAACAAATCAAACAAACATCTTGATCTTTATTGTCAAAAGTTGAAAGTGCTGATAGGATGATCATGCTGTCTGGTTTCAGGACATGTGGTACCCCATCTAAGACAGGAAACAGTCTGGTTTCGAGTATACCACACCCTGTATAAGACCCATGTTAGTAGAGACAAGGACAAATGATATTGATGGTAACGTTCGATTGATATGACAATTGTGATTAGTTTGAATGTCTGGTTTGATGGAAAGAGTGCATCTGTTAATGCAATGATTTCATTAAATCGCAGCATTGGATTGCGAATCGTTGGATGTATACTTAGTGAGCTGTCTATGAGGGATTATTTATTTTTTGTTTTACCTTTTGAGATTTTACAATTTTTTTGTTTGTTTTTTCAGGTTTTTATTTGATTTTTTTGAAGATTTTTTTCAGGACATTTTTCAATTTTTTTGTTTTTATTTCAGGACATTTCTCAATTTTTTATGATTTTTTGCCCCCAGTGTCTAGCAAGGCAAGGAATATGATAGGTGAATAAATAGGCTTTCTGAAATGATGGTGGATAGAGGGAAGACAAAGGCTTTTTATTATAGAGACAATGGGACAAGCGGCTAGATATGACAATGTAAAGCAGGAACATGGCATGAGGGACATGTCAAGAGGTTTTTGAAACCATGTTTAAATTTTGTGTCCTTATGTCAGATCAAGATCAAGGAATGAAAAAGAGTGTATGGATAGTGATAAGATATGGATAGGATAAGTAAGACCAAGAATGGATAAGGGACATGGACTGAAGGTCAGGATTATCTAAGGGATAGTGGTAGAAAGTTGCAATAAGACAGGGAATATGGATGAAAGGATTTAATAAGCAAATGGACAAAGACCAAAAACTATGATGGACTAAAAGCTGCAAACAAGATGCATGATGCTCATGATGATCCTCAGCCTTGTCAAGATCAAAGGTGGAAAGAGAAAATGGACATGTGGGACAATAGGATAATGGAGGAGTATGACATGGTATGATAGGATAATGGAACAATGAAGGACAAAAGGATATGATAGGATAAAACCTGCCCCCAAGTGTAGTGTGTAAGAAGTTCATAAATTACGCATGATGCCTGTTTGCCAGGTTTTCATCACAGTACTTGCCCAAGGCCCCTGTTTACCAGGTTTTCACTAGAGGGCGAATTATTTTTGCTTTACTTTTTTTTTTTTTGTCTTTTTTTTTTTTTTACTTTTTTTTTTTTCAATTTTGACTTTTTCAATAGAAGATGGACACATGATAGGAGATGGAAGAAGGACTCAAGTGTCTTTTTGTTTGGATAGTAGCTTTAAAAAAAATGGATCATGACCTTAAAAGTATGCTCAAAGACGTTGGTAGGATAAGGACATGGAAAATGAGATGAAACTAAGGCAAGGATTTATGCAAAGGGTGGGATCAAAGGGATCGAAGGATGTAAAATATGAATTGGATAATGGATAGGGTATTGAAAGAATTGGGCTTCAGTGGATGGAAATGAAGGAAAGATCAACATTGGCACACACCTTGAGGGGTGATGGACTGATGGAGGAAAAATGGATTTTGGATATTGAGATTTGGATGGAGGAATAGCTTGGGATTTTGGGACATAAGGGCCCAAAATGGATGAAGAAGGTGATGAAGGAATAGACTTGGAAGGTTTGGATGGAGGAATAGAAATTTTGGATGCCAAGTTGGATGTTTCTTTTTGTGCTTCAAGGAGTTGCTTAGGGATCCACATGGTTTTTGATTTTTCATGCTTTTGTGGTTCCTTGGAGTGCATTTCTTGCACAAGGGATTTAGGAACCCATATAGATTTTAACTTTTCTTTATTTTTCTCAGTGGGCTTTTGTGGCCTTTTGGATATTTATTTTTCTTTATAGATCATATTGTTCTTTGTTTTGACATGCCAATTATATTGGACATGTTGATCCTTGAATACTTGTGGATTGCTAGACTTATGACTTTTATACTTGGCATCCAAATTGCTTGGAGGAGGAAAGGAATGCATGGATGGATATGAATGAAATGGAGTTCTTTTGGATGGATGAAATTTACTCAAGGACGTGTGCCTTTTCTGACCTTGCATAGAGGATGAAGGGATATAAGGACCTAAGATGGATGGAAGGGATGATGGGGAAGGTGTATGCTTGGATTTTGAAGGGATGTTGGATTTAGCAGGGGTACCAACGTCTTGAGGAATTTCACTGAGGCCATGACCCTTAATATTTTCTTTAACATGAAGGGATGCTTGCTTATGGTGATCTACTCCTTTGCCTTTATGAATATCTTGACTTGTAGGATACTCTTTTCTTTGGGAAGAAGACGCAAGTCCATTATGAGGTGGATATGATATGAGAGAAATAATGAGATCTTGGAGTGGATCAGATTTCACCAAAGTGGAAGAACCCATTATGCATGTCGAGGGTTCATGAAAATCTTGCACTGACACGTTAGAATCATAAAGGGGATCAAGATCATGAGGGGGACTAGGATTGTGTAGTGGACATGGTTCAATGATAGGCTCTTCAAGAGATGGAATGGGAGAAATAATGGGATCATCAAAAGAAATGTGATCTTGGAGTATATATGGAGCATTAAGACAAGGAGATGGAGGAACAAGTGGATCTTGTGGAGGATCTAAAGGAATAATTTGATCTTGACAAGGAGGAAGATCATTGGAATCCTCTTTAAAGGTGCTTTGCTCTTGACTTTCAATGGGATCATCATAAAGGATGGAAAGGATATCTTGATCTTTCTCAGGAAGTGGAATGTCAATGGGATTTGAAAGGACATTGTGTTCTTGAAATGGAAGGGGATCATTTGGGATTGGATGAACTGGGATATCTTGATCTTGCTCAGGGAATGGAGTGTCAATGGGATTTGAAAGGACATTGTGTTCTTGGATAGAATTGACAGGAATAAAAGAATCATTGTGAGTGTCTGGGGAAATGGGATCTTGGTCAACAATTGGATGGGATGATAAGGTTTCAGGATCTTGGTCTTGATTTTCTTTAGGACTCATTTCTTCGTGCTCTAAATTATCCTCTTGACATGGGGTTAGACTTTGGATATGAATGGGGGATTCTGACAAGGAATCAATGTTTTGGCATGAAGGAAATGCACTTTGAACATTTGTGATGGATTCTGGCAAGGAATCAATGCTTGAACATGAGGAAGAGGGACTTCGAATGGGGTCCTCTAAAATAGGTAATGGCAATAAAATGCATGGTGGCATTGAGTCTTGTATTTCTGAAACATGACAAGGATGTGCATCATGAATTGGATTATCGTGGCAATCAATTATGGATAGCCCTTGGGTAATTTTATCCTTGGGTGTATTGTTTGATGAGGACAATATGGAAGGTTCTTGTGAAACTTCTAGAGGTGTAGGGATAGACGCCACTGGAGAGTCAATTTGTTTGCAAGGGGATGAGGCATTGCTAGACATAAGTGTATTATTTTGATCTTCCTCAAAGAACTCACTTGGTAATTTCCTTAAGATCATTGCAATAAAGCCACCTTTCTTTTGAGGTTTTGACATGGTTGTATCTGGAATTTGAACTTGTTTGGCAAGGAGTTGGTCTTGGTTTAATGTCATGTTTTGATGTTGAACTTGGTTCAATTGTTTTGACATGTTTGAAACTTGGGTTTGTGTGTGCTGCAACCTTTGTTTTTGAATGTTTTGTTATGGTTGTTGACATTGATATTCCACCATTGGTTGAGCCATTTGTGGACATTGTATAGTTGGTTGGACATATTGTTGAAATTGGACCATTGGTTGTTTTGGTTGTATATGTTGAATAATTGGTTGAACCATTGGTTGTATTGGTTGAAAATCTGATTGATAGTAAACACCTTCTTGTTCTTGTTGTGGAGGCACATAATGTTGAAATTGATGTTGTCTCTTTTCTTGAAATTGTTTCATCATCTCTATTTGGGAGAGGAGAGCTGGTATGTCTGATCGTTCAAGAAGAGATCTTACATCAATTGGCTCAATCTTTAGATTTCGACCTAGAAATTTTTGAAACATTTTGGACATTTGTGATCTATTCTTCGCAATGTTTTTCACTCTTTGTTCCAATATCTCCTCTTCTTGAGCTAGCTTCTCCTCTAGTTTTTGTATTTGGAGACTTGTTTCATCATAAAAAGTTTGATCAATGTTGCTTTGTTGTTGTGTTGGATAGAATTGTGATTGCATTGTCAGTTGATACGTCAAACTTTGTTGCATCATTGGTGCTTGGAACCTTGTTTCAATAGACATGTCACTATGCAATGCAATATTTTTGGATTTTTTCAAGGATAATGTATGATATGCAACTAAATGCAAACTAAATAGATGAAAATGCAACCTATGGCAAGAATGCAATCTATGTTTTTGGTTGTTTTTGAAGATTTTGACAAACTTATGAATGCAAATCTAAAAGAGGGACCCTTAGGAAATTGGAATGATGTCTAGACCTCGAAGGACAAAAGGACCAAGTGACAAAAGGACAAGATGACAATGTCTCCCCTATATGCTTGGATACTAAGCTAGGTTTGATGAAATGACATTGATGACAAAAGGACAAAAGGTTTGATAAGGTCTAGACTTCCTAACAATGACTTAGGGTTTATCAAAGATTTGGATTACTCAAGTATGACAAAACCTAGTTTTGAGACTATATGCAAAGGGACAATTACTATGCAAATGACCCTAATATGATATGATAATGACTTAAGCTTAATGAAAAGACCTAGGGTATGCAAATATGAATGTATGATAATGGTATGACTTTAATGCAAGAGGACACATGCAAATGGATGACTCTTATTGATATGCAAAGGAGTATGACTTAGGTGAAACCTAACCTTGGTACTTGACAATGAATTTTGCAAAATGCAACCTAGGATGAACCTAAATGCAAGTGACATGAATGTTAAGACAAGATTTTGAACAATGTTTGATAATCATGTTCGAAGATGTGTTTTTGAACTTTGTTGAATGAAATGTTGGATGAATGTCTCTTGTATTTAACCTTGTGTTGGATCAATTTTCCTTGTTCTTGAAATGAGATACAATTCAACTTTTGACAAGCAAAGAAGAAAAGATATTACAACTTAGACTCAAGACAATCATGCTCATTCCCACATTTCTTATGGTAGGCAAGGACATTAGGTACTTGAGAGGTAGACTCATTATGGGATTCAAGGAGAATAAATAGATGCTTGACCCCACAGGCTCCCCTCCACGGCACTCACTTCTCAGGGCAGCCAAGCATCAGTCCCCATGGAAATCTCCCCATGGCGAACTTAGTATCTCTTCCAGGTATCTGAACTTGTCCTTCTCAAGCAACTAGAAGGATTTTTGGCCTCTAAATACAAGGTGTTTAGTAAGGATTTCTGTTAAGTGTTACTCCTTGATGTCACGCAAGCGTGATTGAGACATTAAGCCCACCAAGATACCAAACAAATGTAGTCGCGCAAGCATGATTTAGACCAAGAGGCCCTACTTAGATGTTGATATGAGAAAGAGTTCAAGGGTCATCACTTCCCAAGTAACTACAATTCCCACGTAACCCTTCCTTCAAAGCTTTCGCCCATTAGGTATTTGTTTATAGTGAGTTAGAATGCCAAGGTATTCTAGCTGTACTCACTTTGGGTCGTTCCCTTCTCACGATTATCACTTGCTTGCAAAAGCAAAGTGGTTGGGAAGGCAGGCCCTCTAAAGGTGACACACAATCAAAGATACGAGCATGGTATCGAAGATCTGGATTTTTGATCACCCTAAGAAGGATGAGAGCATACTCTCCTACTCCAATGTCACACTCAACAATAAAAGCAAAAAAATGTTCATTCCAACCTATTTAGAAATCACTAGGTGCCTAAAACATTAAAGACAAACACCAAGTTTAGTTGTTTCTCCAAGGCAACCTGCAAAACCCGAGTTAGAAGTTTGATTTGTTGTCTTTGACTATCGATTCTGCATAAAACATGTTAGTAATTTGATTTGTTGTCTTTTCCATGCATATGCCAAGATTCTGCACAGATAATTAGTACCAAAAACCAAAACACAGAAAACAAAATGCAAAAACTAAACAAATTTCAAGTAAAACACTACATTTTTACCTCTGTTCTGGACTTTACACAGGCCCAGAACTCAGGACATAGGTGCAGGTTGCATGACACAGGCGCAAAATGTCCTTAACATAGGCGCAGAATGCATACCACAGGCACAAGTTGCTTCACACAGGCACAGAAGTATCCATAAAACCCTGCACGACCTTGTTTTTGGGTTTTTGGCCTGCAAATCAACTCAAAACCACTCAAAAACACAATAAAGGGATTAGAAGGTTAGTGTTCACGTCGGGTTCACCAATTAATGTAGCATAGGAAATAGGGAATCATCACAAACAATATCAAAATACTAATCATTGTCTAATCACAAAAAGCTAGAATGCAATGATCTATCCTAAACACATTCAATAAAGACAAAGATAAAACATTCAAAAAGATTATGCAAACCAGATGTAAATCCAAATGTTTCCTTCATGCGGCTCCATTGTTCTTCTTTCTTCTCCAAATAGTTTTATTGTAGATCTCACCTTCAAGTGCATAAACCTAATTGTGAAAGCAAGATTGACATTGACACAAGAATACTTGAAGCATGATTTGACAAAGTGATTAGAAATTCGATAGTCTGATTAGGGATTAGGGGTTTGATTGAAGAAATTCATCCAATTTATAGAAGAATTGGAGAGATGAACAAATTAGCATGATAGTGATTCAAATGGAAATTCAAATCAAGAATAGCAAAATTATGACATGTCTATGACAAATTGCTATGCAAGGATTTATGACAATTTATGACAAATTTCTATGTCAAGAATTTATGACAATTTATGACAAATTTCTATGTCATTCCCATGAAATTAGGAGAGAAATAGGAGAGAATTGAAATTAAGAATTTAGAAAATTAGAAAAATAGGAAAAAGAGGAATTAAGAAATTAGGATTTAAGAAATTGATGAAAATTAGAAATTAGGTAAATTAATTAATAATTTGTCATTTACTAATTAATTTACAAAGAGGAATAATTAGCCAATTAAATGGACATTTAATTGTGACAAAAAGACTTAGGATAAATAAATAATTTATTAATCCTAGAGGAAGAAATGACACACAAGGTTAAATGATTAAATCATGAAACCCTAGGAGATGAATTAGCAATGCAAGAATGACAATTAAGTCTTGATTGAAGATAATTGATATCGATCATGATTCAATAAATGACCAGTGTGATAAAAGATTTGATTGATAAATATGCCAATTGATGAGGAACAATGACAAATTGATCCAAATTAACATAATTGAGATAGATAACGATCGATGACAAATCGATCGCAAAATGACAAGAGGACAAGAATCGATGACAAAATAGATTGCAAGACGACAAGATTAAAAATGACCACGATCGATGACAAATCGATCGCAAAATGACAAGATCGAACATGACAACGATCGATGACAAATCGATCGCAAAACAACAAGATTGAAAATGATAAAGATTGATGACAAATCAATAAGATTGATAAGAGGACAAAACCCTAATTAGGATTGACAATGTCCAAAATGATGACAAATTAGCACGCACATTGATGCAACGGGCTAAAATCGATCAAAATCATGATTGGATAGTGTTTTTGACAAGACCAAATTTGAGAGTGAGACGAATGAAGAATGTAGAAGAATGACTCGATGCTCGCAAATGATAAAGACCAAGTGCGAATCATAGGAGAAATGTTAATGCAATGCAAAAACCTAAAATGAGGCAATGCGCAAATGTTAAAGTATGACTCCACAAGCATTGACCATTTTTAGGTGTCTACAGGTACAAATTACAAAATATGGAAGGAGCGAATGAAGATTCACCTCAGATGTCTTGGAGCTAAAGTTTGGGAGATAGTGGAGAAAGGTTATATACCTCATGATCCTAATTTTGGAACATTGACACCTGCTGATGAATAGAAGAAGGCTGAAAATGATGTCAGAGAAAAAGAAGCATTATTAAGCGCCCTATCTGATGAAAAGCTATTGAGTGTCATAGAGTTGGAGAATGCAAAGCTAATCTGGACAAAGCTTGAAACTCTTTATGAGGGTGACTAGGTTGTGAAAACTGCAAAACTTGAAGGTTTCCGGGTAAGGTATGAAACTTTGAAGATGGAAGAAGATGAGAAGATAAGTTCTTTCATGGATAGAGTAAATGAGATTGTTATGGGAATCAAACGCTACAATGGATCGGTTAGTGAGGATGAGATAGTGTCAAAGGTTCTAAGAGTTCTACCTCTGACTTATAAGATGAAGGCTACTACAATCAATGAACTCCAGACAATGTCAATTACCCCTGCTACCAGAGATACACTTCTTGGGAAATTGACTGCTTTTGAGCTTGAGGAACTTGGAGATCAAAGTGCTACTAAAAATGAGGCTGCATTTAAAGCATCTGCTTCTGGTAAGCAAAATATAGATTGGAAGGACATGTATGCTAAAGATATGGAGGACATTGAAAGAGAAGAAAGAGAACTTGAAGAGATGGAAGCCTTGATTGCTAGAAGAATTCCTAAAGGACTAGCTAGAAGTAAGTATGAAGGAAAAGTCCCTTTTAAATATTTTTTATGCAATAAGATTGGTCATTTTTCTTCTAAATGCCTTGAAAGAGCTACTAGGAATCATGAAGGATTTGTGAAAAGTTATAAGCCTAATTCAAAATATCATAACAAACTTAGATTCAAAAGGAATAAGAATAAATCATGATATTATGCTAGTGATGATGATTTTGGTATTAATGATGATGATGATGATGAACCTGTGAGTGGAGCCGATAATGGAGCTGCCTCTAGTAAGGAATGAGTATTTATTGCTATCAAGGATGATTTTGTTGGCAATATGAAGGAATTGATTATGTGTTGCATTGATGTTTTGTCATTGATGTCAACACTAGCTATTATAATTGGTTACTAGCAGACAAATTTTGGTTACTAGTAGAAGAACTAGTGTTACTGACAAAAGGGACTATTAGTTGGATACTACCAACATGTTTGGGTCAATGGAATATGTTTGGCTTGATGTTTCTGGAGTATGTTTTGGTTAGTTGGTATTGACTTGATGATCTAATGCTATCATACATTCTAGTAAGCCTATACTGGTAAGGGTTTAAGGTTTTTGTGGCAGAGATTTTACTAAGAATCTTTGACAGGATGCATAAGTGGTGTTGGTGCGGCTTATAGATGGAATTAAGGATGCAAGAGGTAATATTTGTTTGTGCGTCAACCGATTGGAGACATATCTTTGGCATGGTGAATCTATTTGAGTCTAGGTTACAGATCGGTATCATGTTACCGAGATGATTTATGGATTGGTTAATGTTGTTTTAGTCTAAGCCCACATGGCATATCATTCTAATATGGATGTATGTAATGATCTTATTGTAATATCTTTTAGGTGGCCGGCCTAATTGGTTTAGGCCTAGGGTTTGTATAAATTGATGTAAGATCTCATTGTAGATCATGGTCGTGGTCATGGAATGAAATATCATATGCAAAGGAGATTTGGTCAATCATAGGTGATCGAATTGGGTTTATGTAAGAGGTCAAAGGCCTCTAGTATTGAGCTTAACCGAGACTATAATTAGACATGGTAGATGCTATCATTGATAGTTCATTCTTCTAGATTGTTGTCCAATTATATTTAGGTGGTTATAACCTCTCTGTAGTTAGTGAGACTCCCTTGTAATGAGAAGTATGCTCTAGGTAGTGTGCCTCCCTACATGTGCAGGCCCCTTATTGTATCACATAATTTCTGCAGAAGTATCATCTAACTGTGGGTAGGCTTCCCACTGTGGTTTTTCCCTTTACTGGGTTTTCCACTTACAAATCATGGTGTTATGTGGTATGGTTGCATTGTGTTGATTCTCTATTTCATTCTTAAGTTTTATTTCTTATCAGTATCTGTTTCTGCTATTCTGGTATTTTAATGTTTATGTGCTCCGGTTAAAGGTTATTAAGTGGTTTGAATAATATAATCTGTTGAAAACTGATACCCCCCCTTCTCAGTTGTCCACCGATTATTCTAACAGATTCTCCAAAATCTGTCATTGAAGCAATTCATACTAAGGAAAAGGCTTTAGCTTTTAAAATTGAAGAAAATTATGAAAGGGTTATAAACAGTGGATGCTCACATCACATGACTGGTGACAAGAGAAAATTTCTATCACCACAAGAATTTGATGGTGGATTAGTCAGATTTGAAGACAACAAGGCATGTAGGATCAAAGGCAAAGGAACAATATCATTGGATGGTAAGACTAACATTGATAATGTTTATTATGTTGAAGGCTTAAAGTATAATCTTTTAAGTCTAGGTCAGATGGTGGATAAAGGATTTCATTTACAATTCAATGATGGAAAATGTAAGATCATCAATAGATCTGGATTGGAAATAGCTTTCAGAACATAGACCAATGGAAACATCTTTGATTTGAACTCCGGTGAGAAATATTGCTTGATTGTGTTAGGATTCCCAAAGATACTAAGAGAGGGGGGGGGTTGAATTAGTATCTGACTGGTATTATAATTTTCTTAACTTATAACATGAGAAGCATATCAAAACTATGTACCGGTAAACCATAAATAATGTAGTAAATAAGAATAGCAACCACAACATAAGAGACACACCATAACACAATACTTTAATGAGGAAACCTGGTGTGGGAAAAACTTCGGTGGGATTTGTGACCCATAATATTCGCTTACTGGCCAATAAGAGAATATTACTGTTTAGAATAGGGGCCTGCACATGTAGGAAGGCCAAGTGCCTAGAGCTCACTGCTCAATTACAAAGAAGTCACACTAACTTACAAATGGATTATACAAATCCAATGTCTTGTACTACTTCAGATCAGCATCTACTATGCTAAATTCAGTACCGGTTTAAGCTCTGCTACATACATAAACCCTTATCCAATATCTACCTTACAATTCACATATTAGGTCTGTATTAATTCTTCCATCTCTCTCTTACTTAAATGATCTACAATGATCTCATACATATATGAGTCATATTACAATCCACCAAGTCAGCTTACAAAAGATTTTACAATTAATTATAAAATATATTTATACAAAATTCTTGTCAGTCAGGGTGCCGGTAATCTTTCTTTTGGTGTCGGTGATCTATATGCTAGTGTAGAGTCTGCCGGTGTCCGTGCCTGTGTCTACCTGCTGGTATCACATGATTGTAAGGTTGCCATCAATGACAATACCTTCAATCACCTACAATTTCTCATTGGAGTGTGCATTTGCCAACAGATTACTCATATTGATGAAATCTAGTTATGGCATAAGAGGACGTGTCATGTAAATTTTGATTGCATAGTGAAGATTAGTTCAACATAGGCTGTCAGAGATTTGCCCAAAATTGTCAAACCTCATAATTGGGTATGTAGAGAATGTCAAATGGGTAAACAAGTTAGACCTTCTTTTAGAAGCATACATGATAAATCTAATGAAATTATTGATCTTATTCATACTGATCTGTGTGGCCTAGCAAGGACTAAATTTTTTCAAGGTGACAGATACTTTATGTTACTTATTGATGATTATTCTAGAATGATGTGGGTAGCATTTTTGAAACAAAAATCTGAAGCTTTTGATAAATTCAAAATCTTTAAAGCTATGGTTGGGACTGAGACAAGACTGAAGATAAAGTTTTTGAGATCAGATCAAGGCAATGAGTTTACATTTAGTGAATTCAACAACTTTTGTGAGAAGAATGGAATTAGAAAACAACTTTATGCACCTAGGACTCCACAATAGAGTGGATTGGTGGAAAGGAAGAACATAACCATATTGGATGCAAAAAGGACTATGATGATAGAAGCTAAATTGTCTGATATTTATTGGAGGAAAGTTGTTAATACAACTGCATACACTTTAAAAAAAGTACACATAAAAGGTGATACCGATAAGACTCCTTATGAATTATGGTTTGGTCGTACTCCTACTTTTAGATATTTCAAAAAAATTGGAAGTAAATGTTACATTAGAAGAGATAATGCATTAGGAAAATTTGATCCTAGAAGTTATCAAGGAATATTTTTGGGTTATTCTACCAAGAGGAAAGCATATAGATGTTATAACAAAAGATTGAATAGGCTAACATAGAGCATAAATGTCAAGGTGGATGGACATGGTAGTAATCAAATCAGATCATATGACTATGGACTAGAAGATGAATTTATCAGACCTGAACCAGTAATGCATGAAGCTTCTCAAAACAGTGAACCTGTCACTCCGATAACATCAGAAAACTCAACTGTGACAGAGGAACAACAAAAAGAGTTAGTAAATCCAGAAAATTCAAAGACTCCCATGTATGTGAAACTAAATCATTCTGAAGATCAAATCATTGGAGATAAAAGAAAATGTGTGATGATTAGGAGAAGGCTAGCTACTAGAGAGGTATGTTTGATTTCTCAAATTGAACTGGAATCATTTATTGAAGCAAGTAAAGATGAAAATTGGATAAAAGCAATGGAAGAAGAATAAGACATGGAAACTAGTTCCTAGACCTAAAGACAAGAACATTATTGGAACTAAATAGGTTACAAGAATAAATTGAATGAGGAAGGTCAAATTGTGAGGAACAAGGCTAGATTGGTTTGAAAAGGTTATTCACAAGAAGAAGGAGTTGATTATGGTGATACTTATGCCCCGGTTGCAAGAATTGAAGCAGTAAGATTTTTTCTTGCTTATGTTGCACACAAGAACTACAAAGTATATTAGATGGATGTCAAATGCACATTTCTGAATGGAGATCTTGAAGAGGAAGTCTACATTGAGAAACCTGATGGAATTTCTTTATCAGAAGACAAGGACATGGATTGCAGATTGAAGAAAGCTATATATGGACTAAAACAAGCCCCTAGGGCATGGTATCCTAGATTAGACAAATATCTTTCTAAGCTTGGTTTTAACAAAGGTAATGCTGATAGTAACCTATATTACAAAATTGAGCATGATGACATATTGATCATTGAAGTCTTTGTGGATGATATCATTTTTGGAGGAGAAGATAGTCTATGCATGAAATTTATTGATGATATGAAGAAAGAATTTGAAATGTCTATGATTGGTGAGATGAAAATTTATTAGGTTTATAGATTACTTAGATTGATAAAGGTATTTTCATTTGTAAAACTAAGTATGTGAAGAAGTTACTTAAGAAATTTGGACTTGAGAATTCCAAACCTGTCGGTACTCCTATGATAACTGGTTGCAAATTGTCAAAGGATGATGAATCCCCTAAACTGAATCCAAGTAGATGCAAATCAATGATTGGTGGATTGTTGTACTTCACTCAGACTAGACTTGATATTATGAATGTTGTTTGTATTACCTCTAGATTTCAGTCAGATCCTAGAGAAACTCATGATATTTTTGTTAAGAGGATATTTAGGTATTTGGCACATATAACAGACCTTGGGTTATGGTATCCAAAGAATGATGACTTTATATTATGTACATATACAGTTTCTGATTGGGAAAGAGACGTGGATGAAAAGAAGAGCACTACCAGTGGTGCATTCTTTCTTGCGAAGAAGTTGGTTTCATGGCTTAGCAAGAAACAATCATGTAATTATCTACTGTTGAAGCAAAATGTGTAGCTGCTTCTACCAACCATACTCAAATTTTATGGATGAAACAAATGTTAAAAGATATAAGGGTAAGTTATGATGAGCCTATTGTTATTCAATATGATAATACTTTTGTTGTTTATATGTCAAAGAATCTGGTATTTCATTCTAAATCAAAACACATTCTATAAGGTACAATTTCTTGAAGGAAAAGGTTGAAGCAAAGGAAGTCAGATTGGTTTATGTGCCCACTAAGGAGAAGATTGCATATATTCTAACTAAACCATCACCTAAAGATAATTTTGAATATCTTAGAGATTAGTGGGGGGTTACCAACCCTCCAGAAGAGATTAGAGATGTAGGAATTCATCAATCTGGTAAGCTTAATCAGATATTTTATTTGATCTGGGTTGATGAGATGATGCTACTACTCAGGGGGAGTAGTCAATTGTTTGGTTTATTATTTTTGATTTGGTATCCATCCTTTTTCATTGATGTCAAAGGGGAAGAGGTGGTATTCATGTGAAAATCAGTCATATTTTTGAGGTGATATTTGGTGTTTTGGCTAGGTGATTTTGGTTCGGCTTATGGAATCAGTTTCTATCATGCTGAAGGTTCTAATTGATCATAATATGAGTGTTTGGTGACTTTGCATTGGCTCGCGTGTTGTTATGGTGGTCCTATTTGGATCCAGTTAGACTTTCTATGTTACTTCACTAAGGGTTTCTACCGGTTGGTGAAGCATGTTGGATTTTAGTCTTAGCAGAATTTCTGGCAGATTGAATTGTTTAGTTACTTGATATAGGTCCATGCTATGTAATGTAAATCATAATTTTTTTCCGGTGATACCGTTTAATATAATTTTTGTTATTTAGGGTTTATGGGTTTAGGGTTTAGCCAACCTTGTCAATAAGGTAGATGATATGTATTTATAGGTGACTTATTCATGTAATTTGAATATGGATAGTTATGTCTACATTATCAGAGGAAGGTTTATGTGAGAATAAGTGATATATCATTCAGTGAAGGTTTTTGTATTGTAAGGCAAACATCTGTGCTTAACCAGAACTATATAGAGTATTAGGAGATGCTACTTTCACAGTTCATTCTTTCTGGATTGTAGTCCGATGCTTTTGTAAGTCAGTGATGAGAAGTGCGCTCTAGGATATTAGCCTTTCTGCAAGTGTAGACCCCATTTTAATTGTTCACAATACTACTGCAGAGTATTAGCTGATTGTGGGTAGGGTTTCCCACCATGTTTTTTCCCTTTACCAGGGTTTCCACGTCAAAATATTGGTGTTGTGTGTACTGAGATTTCATGTTATATTCTTCATTGTATGGGTTCTTTTATCATCCAATTTAATTATTTTGATATGCATTAAGTTCTAATTTTCTATGGTAAACTGATTCACCCCCCCTCTTAGTTTACTCCCTGTATCAGATCTGTCTAATAGTACAATGTTCCTTAAAATGGACCAGTTATTGCTACTGAGATGAAGGATGTTGAACATAACATAAGATAAAAGGAAGCATTGCTGAGTGCCTTGACTAATTCAGAGATGACTAATGTGATGGGTTTGTAGACTATACATGAGATCTAGAAGAAGTTGAAGACCGTGTATGAAGTAGATGCACAAGCTAAAGTTTCTAAGTTGTAGAGTTTGAAAAGAAAGTATGAAGCCTTGAAGATGGGAGTAGATGAAAATATAACAACCTTTATGGATAAAGTGAATGATCTTGTCATGAATATCAAATGTTCCGGTGGAACCCTTGAAGAAGATGAGATTGTAGCTAAGGTGTTGAGATCATTGCCTCCTTACAAACATAATGTAGCTGCTATTGATGAGATCTAGAGTGTGACTTCAATGACTAGAGACATGTTGGTTGGAAACATTACTGCATTTGAGTTGAGAGAATTCAGAGAATCACATGGGAAATGAGAGACTGCATTCAAAGCCTCTATATCTGGGAAGTAGAAGTATGATCTGAGAGAAAGTTCATGTTGGGTATCGAGATTTGAAAGAGAGAAGAGAGAGATGGACGAACAAGAAAGAGATTTGGATGAGATTGAAGCCCTTATTTCTCGAAGATTGCCTAAAGAAGTCGATAAGTATGATGGAAATTTACCTTTGAAATGTTTCTCTTGTAATAAGATAGGGCATTTTGCTTCTAGGTGTCCTGAGAGAATGTCTAGATATGATAAGCATGAAAGGCATGATAGATCTGACAAGTATGATAGATTTGAGAAGCATGATAAGAGAGATAAGCCCTACAAGCCCTATCAAAAGTACACAAATTAGAAGAGATGCTACGATGTTGCTGACGAAGGTGTGACAGATGAGGAATTAGAAAATGGGAATTTAGAAGATGAATTTGTATTTATTTCTATCAAGATGATCTGGTATCAGTGAATCCTACAAGCTGCATTGTTGAGGAAAAATATTTAGCTACTAGGATTGAAGAAAAATATGAATGGGTGATTGACAGTGGTTGTTCAAATCATATGACAGATGATAAAATAAAATTTGTGAGTATGGAAAGGTATGATAGTGGAATAATGAGATTTGGAGATGACAAAGCTTGTGTAATTCATGGTAGATGTTCTATATCTTTCAATGGTAAGCATAATATTGATGTTGTCTTGTATGTTGAAGGTTTGAAGCATAATATTTTTAGTGTTGGACAAATGGTTGACAAGGGATATGATTGGGAATTCAAGAATGGTAAATATGAGATCCTAAATGCCTCCAAGCTAGAGTCTGCATCTGGTACTAAGACTAAAGGTAATATCTTTCACTTGAATGCTGGTGAGAAAAGTTGTTTGATTACTCAGATTGATGAAATTTGGCTATGGCATAGGAGAATGTGTCATTAATTTTGATTGCATGGTAAGGATAAGTTCTACTCAAGTTGTTATAGATTTGCCTAAGATTGTGAAGCCTGCTAATTCGGTATGTAAGGAATGTCAAATGGTAAAGAAAACAAGAACTTCAGTTAAGAGTAAGCTATATTAATCTAATGGATTGCTAGATCTTGTTCATACTAACTTATGTGGTCCTACTAGAGTAAGAAGCATGTAGGGAGATAGATATTTCATGTTGTTGATTGATGACTATTCAAGGATGATGTAGGTTACCTTCTTAAGGGAAATTTTAGAAGCATTGGAGAAATTCAAGATATTCAAAGCCAAAGTGGAAACAAAGACTAGATTGAAGCTAAAGTGCCTAAGATCTGACAGAGGAGGAGAATTTACATCAGGAGAGTTTGATACATTCTATGAGAGGAATGGAATTAGAAGACAATCATCTTCTCCTAAAACCCCTCAACAGAATGGAGTTGTTGAAAGTAAGAACAAAACTATCTTGGATGTTGTGAGGACTATGCTGTTTGAAGGAAATTTTGCACACAACTTTTGGAGAGAAGTTGTTAGCACTGTTGTTTACACATTCAACTGGGTGCATGTTAAAGGTAATTCAGGTAAGATTCCTTATGAGCTATGGTTTGGTCATGTTCCTATTAATAGATATTTCATAGTTTTTCGAAGTAAATGTTATATCAAGAGAGAATACGATATAGGAAAGTTTGATGCAAGATGTGATGAAGGAATATTCTTGGGATATTCTACTAAGAACAAGGCCTACTTGTGCTATAATAAAAGACTGAAAGATAGTTGAGAGTGCAAATGTGAAGGTAGATGAATGTCTTGGAAAGAAGATCAGAGCATGTAGATATGCTTTTGATGATGAAGATATTCCTAAGCCTGTGTAGACTGAGATCTTGAAGTAGAATGATCCAGTGGAGATAGTTAATCCACATATTGCTATTGCCGGTGAAGAAGTACAAGAGCCTAAAAATCAGAACAATCAGAAGACTTCGAGGTATGTAAGATTGAATCATTCAAAATATCAGATTATTGGTGACAAAAATAAAGGTGTGATGAATAGGAGAAGGGTTGCTACTGAAGAGATATTTGTTTTCAAATATTGAACCTAAGGATGTAGTAGAAGCATGTAAGGATGAGAATTGGATAAAAGCAATGGAAGAAGAGATGAATCAATTTGAAAAGAATAACACTTGGGAGCTTGTTTTGAGACCTAAAGACAAGAATGTGATTGGTACTAAATGGGTGTTCTGAAATAAACCAAATGAAGCCGGTGAAGGGGTCAGAAAAAAAGAAAGATTGGTATGTAAAGGGTGTTCTTAGATGGAAGGTATTGACTATGAAGATATTTTTTCTCCTGTAACCAAAATTAAAGCTGTTAGATTGTTGCTTGCATATGCTGCTTACAAAACTTTAAGGTGTATCAGATGGATGTCAAGTTAGCCTTTTTGAATGGTGATCTTGAAGAGGAAGTCTATATTGAGAAACTAGATGGTTTTTCTTTATCAGATGAAGGAGATATGGTATGCAAATTGAAGAAAGCTCTGTATGGACTAAAGAAAGCCCCCTAGAGCCTGGTATGTAAGATTGGATAAGTATTTGTTAAAGCTGGGATTTTGTAAAGGTACTACTAATAGTAATTTATACTTCAAAGTTGAGAATGATAACATTTTGATTGTTGAAGTCTTTGTTGATGATATCATTTTTGGTAGTGATGATGATTTGAGTATGAAGTTTGCTAATGATATGCAAAAGGAATTTGATATTTCTATGATAGGTGAGATGAAATTATTCTTAGGATTGCAAATTACTTAGACTAGTAAAGGTATTTTCATTTCTCAATCTAAATATGTGAAGGAATTATTGAAAAAGTTTGGGTTAGCTGATTCTAAGCTTGTTGGAACTCCTATGGTGACTGGATGCAAGTTGTCTAAGAATGTTGAATCTCAAAAAGTTAATCAGACTTTGTATAGATCTATGGTTGGTGGATTGTTGTACTTAACTCAGACTAGATTAGATATTATGCATGATGTTTGTCTTTGTGCTAGATTTCAAGAAGATCCTAAAGAGACTTATCTTACTGCTGTGAAGAGGATTTTTAGATACTTGAAAGGGGACTATTAACTATGGTTTGTGGTATCCAAAGAATGATGATTTTCTCTTGTGTTCCTATACTAACGCTGATTGGGCTGGATATGTTGATGACCGAAAGAGCACTACTGGTGGAGCATTATTTTTGGGAAAGAAGTTGATCTCATGGTCCAGTAAGAAACAAGATACTATATCTTTATCTATCGCTGAAGCTGAATACATTACTTACTATTATATATTGTGACAATTCAAGTGCTATCAATATTTCAAAGAATTCGGTGCTGCATTCTAAAACCAAGCATGTTTCAATAAAGTATCATTTCTTGAGGGAGAAAGTCAGTGATGAGGAAGTGAGATTGGAATATGTATCTACAAAGGATTAGATTGCAAATATTTTCACTAAGCCTTTGCTTGCAAATACATTTGTTTATTTGAGAGACAATTTAGGGGTCTTTGCCCCTCCCGTTGAGAACAAGATGCATGGAGTTGCATCAATCTAGTGGATTTCAAAGCCTTATCTTTTTGTTCGGGTTGATAAGTTGGTGTTGCTACTCAGCTGGAGTAGTTAGTGGTTTAGTTGATTGGTGGATTGAGTTTATCCTAAGGGGGGTTGATTGTCCTTAGAAGACTATTTTTGGAGAGAGCATAATTTGTATTTTGTCTTTGGCATTGTTGTCAAAGGGGGAGAGAGTCATGTGAAAAACTGCTTTATCTTTGGAGCTTAGTGTGCATGATTTTAGGGGGAGTTTGATTATGTTGATCTATTTCCTTTGCATTGATTTTTTTCCATATTCATGTTTCCATCAATGCCAAAGGGGGAGATTGTTGGATATTGATGCTGCTAGGATATGTTGTTGTCATTGATGTCAACATATTCCTGTGTCTTGGTGTTGCTGAGAGCTGTTTGGTGTTCTAGTGATTGAATTGAGTTGATATGGCTAGTTTATCTATTTGGGATGCTGGAATACCTCATTCTTTATTGGTTTCAGTGATATGGAAGTTTAGTTGATTATATTATTTGATCCAGTTTGTAGTTCAGTCTTTCTATGCAGTGGTTGGCAGAGTTTCGTATTTGATCTGGTGAGCTCTGGTATGATCATATCTTTGGTTGTGGATTTGGGAGAATGTTTTGTATGTTCATGTGTATCTTCCATTCAGATGGTTCATGATTTGGTGCTATGCAAGCTATCTTTCTAGTCCAAATTTCTGTTGTTGAGTGTTCCTGTGAGTTAGCGTGTTGATCGATGAAGATTTAAATAAGTGGTGTTGATGCAGCTATTGCGGATGGTTATAATGTGCTTGTTGGTATTTTCTAAGCATGTCCTATTTTCCTTGGTGGTTTGCATTGATTTTTTTGCATGTTCTTGGTGATATTCCTGATTCGATAATATTCTTCGTGTTATGCGGTATTCTTGGGGGTATAGTATGTTGCGGTTGATCTTGGCTAGATTTTTGGTGGTGATGTATGTTTGGTGATTTGATTTAGGTCCATGCTATGTCATATATGTCATTATATTGGTCTAGTGGTTGATTTATGTATCATGTGGTGTAATTGAGAGTTGAGGGTTTGGTTGACCTTGTAGTCAAGGTTGATGAATTGTATAAATAGGTGGTATAGTCATGTCATTTGTGTGTTGATGTTGTGTCTACATTATCAGAGAGTGGTGTATGTTTGCATAAGCAAATTTATCCTTCAATGTGGAGTATTGAGTAGATATTGTAGTAGGGAAGACAAATGTGCCTAACCACAATTGTCATCAGGCATGAGGAGATGCTATATTTTTAGTTCATGTAATTTAGATTGTAGTCTAAATCTTATTGTAAGGTGGTGAGGCTTCCTTGAGGGTTGGAGCCTTCTGGGTCATCTTATTTTGATCAGTGAGCTCTAGGCACTGTGTTTGAATGCATGTGCATTCCCCATTGTAATATTTACACATACTATTGCAAATTATCATCTTATTATGGATAGGTTCCTACCGTGCTTTTTTACTTAATTGGGTTTTCCACGTCCAAAAATCTTGGTGTTATGTGTTATAGTTTTATTATGTCTATCTTTATTCTTGTTGTAGTTGTTTAGATCTGAGATTGTTCTTAAATTGTATAATTTGGTGAAAATTGATTCACCCCGCCTCTTATTTTTTCTTCTTGGTTGTTGCTAACACGTATCTAACACAAATCTATCATTTGTGATCATTCTCTTTAATGTCTTGAGCCTCTTGGCATTAAATTCATTGCAGACCTTGGCCTCAACAGATTTCTCTAATGACTCAAAATGGGTACTTATAGAGTTGACAAGGCTTTTCAACTATCAGGAGGGAGTATCAGATGTATCCATAACATAAGAGGGCATTATCTTCTCAACAATACTAGATGCAAGAGTGAGCAATTCACTATCTTCAATGTGTAACTTTAGAAGGTCTTTACTTTGTCTTGGCTTGTGCAAATGAAGCTAACCACAGCTTCTAGATGGGAGATAGAGAGGCAAGGTTGATGGGACCTTGGACAAATCTTGGATCATCAAGAATCTTCTTATCTATAACTGCCTCTATAGTGTCTCTTGCTTCTAAAGTAGGTTCTTCCTTCACTTTAACCTTCTTCTCTTCTGCTACATTTTCTACATAATCCTTAATTGGGACTACATCCTTCTTAGTTGTCTTAATAGTGTCAACCAAAGGATTATGAGATTCCTCAACTGTATCCACATGCACTAACTCATCATTTATCTTTTGCTCTCCTTCTTCACCCTTATCCATCACATCTTCATTTTTAGCATCTTTCATAATAGGGGAAGCATCTACCTTAACTTGTTCAACTTGGGAATTCACTACTTGCACTTCCAAAACAAAAGGAGTGTCTATCTTAACCTGTTCACCTTAAGATGGCATACCTTGAGTTTCCATAATAGATGACTTAGCAATACTCATCATGAGCTTTCTCAGGAACAATTTCATATTGGTTTTGGAGCAATACTTTCCTCAAGATTTTCTTAGTGTCTTTCATGACTTCCTTAGTTCGCCCAATCATAAGCTTATTAGCCCTCTTTTTGCTTCAGAATTCCTTCCAAAAGATCTGCACTACAAAATACAGTTACTGACAATATGCTGATCTTTCGGCATCACTGCTAGCAGGGGAGAAAATGATTTACATGAAAACTCCCCTTAAGCCAGAGTCCTCAATCTAATTCCCAAAGGAATTTGCATCACCGAAATTAGGCGTGGACCCGCTCCCTACATCTGAATCACTATTTTTAAGCCATGTCTTCTTCATTTGATCTCTGATCTCCTCCACTTTCACTTTCCCTTTTTCATCCGCTTGCACATTCTTATTCTTGTCTGTTGAACCATTCCTATTCATATTTTTTCTTTTGCAAAATCTTGTAATGTGACTGGATTTGTTGCAATTGTAGCATACAACATTTTTTTGACTCGACATGTTATTCCCTTGATTTCTTCTTGATCTGCATTGGTTAGCAATATGTCAAAATCTACCACATGCATAACATCTGACATTCCTTCTATTTGGAAAGTTATTCATCATACTTCTACATTCATTTTACTTATGTCCATACTTATTGCAATTAAAACATTGACTAGAGAAAGATTGACCATTATGATTCAATTTATTTCTACATTGACTAGCCATATGACCAAATTTATTGCAAACAATATAGTTACCACTGAGCTTATGAGCATTATGTTTCCTTATCAGAGACTTTATAGCTTTGTTCTTCTAATGTTGAGACTTAGGATTACTTAGACAAGATCTAGACCTTTCTCCTTTCTCAAATCCAAGACCTCTTCTGTCATCTCAATCTTTTTGGCTTTTAAGCATCTATTAGTAGCAACCAAGAAGGAAAACTGAGAGGGGGGGGGGGGGGGGGTGAATCAGTTTTTGCCGGATTAATAAAATTAAGCACAATCTCAGATCTAATCTAAACAACAACAACAACAAAAATAAACACAATAGCACCAACACACATAACACCAAGATTTTGATGAGGAAAACCCAATTAAGGGAAAAACCATGGTGGGAACCTATCCACAATAAGATGATACTCTGCAGTACGGTAAGTGCACAAAGATGGTGTGCTGAAAAATGGACACACACCTAAAAAACTTGAAAAAATACGCATCATGTTCGTGATACTTAAAATTCAAATCACCCCATATGCGCTACGGTTTGTTGTCCCTGAGCTTAAAGGGACAAAAGTGCATATGAGGTTTCTTTAGAAAAATGACCGCGTACGCAGTTCTTTAGGACTTAGAACCCCATACATGGTTTTAAGTCATAAAGCACCGTGTATGTGGTACCTATCAATAATATTTTTTTTGGCCGACTGTATCTTATTTTTCATGTGGTCGCGAGTTGAGAATTTGGGTTCTTTTCTCACCCAAACGCCATGGATCAAGGTTGGTTTTGCTTGATTTTTATTTTTCTTTCGTATTTGTTCAATTTTTTTTATGTTTTGAATTTAAATTTATTTATTTTGATTAGTTTTTTAATTTTTTGTTATGCAAACCTGATTCTGAAAATCCACAACAACAACAACAAGATGCACCTCCTTAAAATCCCGAACAAAACCCATAGAATACACCTGCAACTACTCCTTTTGACTGTACACCTGATACACAGGAGCAATTTCTTAATTAGTTAGGGAAAAACAAAGCTAAAATAAATAGACTGATTAATAAATTAAAAACATTTGAGCTTCAGCATCATAAATCCCTCGCCACTAGCCTAGAAACATTAGCTAGTGGTGCCACTGTAGTTTCCACTCAAATTACAAAATGGAGAAACTATAGGGATAAGTGTCATCAATATTATGCTAGTGGGTTATCATATGAGGGAGTGAAAAACAAAAACATTAGTAAACAACAAATATGTGTCCTTTTTGTTGATCTTAGAACTATTGAGTCATTACCTCTTAATGCAAAGAGGTTTCCCATACATTGGTGTACCAATGTGCAGATGAAGAATCTTTTTTGGTAGAGGTGGTGGATGGTTTTAACGAACCACCTTGTAATAATTTTGAGGTGCCATTGTATTTTTTGAGGAAAGTATATTGTGAGTTTGTTCTCAATGAACTGCCTAATTATTTTGATGATGTCACGCTCTCAACGATCGATTTTGGCCTACAAGGCTATACGACATCACATTTTGTACACCTTATTTTATGTATTCTTTTGATGGAATATGAAAGTCATTTCATTTTAGATTTGTTAAAGTATGTTTTAAAGTATGTTTAATATTACCTATACTAATATCTCATGTTAATTTTTTTTTTTTAGGGTACCCCCCTCCGTGTCTAGGCCTCCTCCTCAGCAAAAGAAATCCTCAAGGATGCCAAAACGTGGGAAGAAGGTAATTGAACACATTTTTAGTTGTATAATTGTTTGAAATGGTTGAAATTGTCTTAGTTGGGATTTGTAGGTTGATTAGTGTTTTTTATATGTTTTATATGTACAACGACCATTGAGCTATGTAGATATGTTGAAAGTGCCTGATATGCCCAAGGATCGAGAGAGGGCAGAGGTATGTATCTCTACTTTATTTTCTTGATTTGATGATTATATGCACATGTACATGTGAACTTGTGATAAATTATAATCTTATCATTTTTTCATACAGGAAATATCCACAACTACTTCATCAATGGTGAGCCCTCCTCCGTGTACTGGAGAAGCATCTCAGGCTTCGATACACTTTTGTTTGATATATTACATTAATTTTTTTTAACCTACAATACTTATCATTATAGATTTTTAGTGTTTTTTAAGTATATATGTTAGTACATTGTATTAATTTGTATTACTTATCATTATAGATTTTTAGTGTTTTTTAAGTATATATGTTAGTACATTGTATTAATTGTACATTTAATCTACAATATCCCCCTTCGCGGTTCGGCTATAACTTGGATCCTTTGAAGTTTGTGTTCAAGAAAACTCTTAAGACTGACAAGGAGAGGAGAGCGAAGACATTAGATCTGAGATCAACTGATGAGGTAATCTACATTTCAATTGCAAAGAAATAATAGTTAAATGCATAGTTAGTTTGCAATTGTGAACTATTTTCTACAAAAGGATTCTAAATTGGTTTTTGAATTGTGGTTTTGCAACCATCTATAGAGCTGCGTACTGCATTGAAGAGGCTCGATTTTGATGATCCACTGCAAGTAGAGGATCATATAGTGTTAGTTGTGGTCATTGAATGACCAATACATGTAGCTATATTCTACATTTTTATTGTATATCGATTTGGACATGGCATATGCTACATTTTTGTAATACTTGTATTAACTTGGCATACATGCCTTTTTGATATATATAAATTTTGATATTTGATCCAATAAATGTGTATTGAGTTCATTATTGTGTATTCATTGTATTTGGTGGCTGCCCTTTTATAAAGTTAAATGATTATTTGCCTATGTAATCAACAATATGAATATAAACAACACAAATCTAGGATATAAAACATTGCAATTGTGGAATATGATTTGATAAACTTTCTAAAATGTTGAATTGACCTTATAAAACTCCTTGTGTTGAGTTCATTATTGTGTATTCGTTCTATTTGGTGGCTTCCCTTTTATAAAGTTAAATCAATATTTGCCTATGTAATCAATAATATGAATATAAACAACAAAAATATATGATATAAAACATCACAATCGTGGAATATGATTTGATAAACTTTCTAAAATGTTGAATTAACCCTACAAAACTCTTTGTTTCAATGAAAATGAAATTCAATGGTAATGGTCAGATTTGATCCATGGTAATGATCAATGGATGCTTTTGATTCTTTTCATTTATATTTGTCAATGTGTGTGGTGCGAGAGCACCCTCATGCTCACAATGGGGTTCTCGTCTTGTTTTACCATTTTTTAATCTAAATAAGGTAATTTGGGACCATTAATGATCATTTGAGGCCATTTGTGAAAGTTTGGGGTCATTTGGATAAAAGATGTTAAATTTCCTCAATTATTGTCAAAGTTGCTCAGTTGTTGTCAAAGTTGTCAAAGTTTGGGCTCATTTGGATAAAAGATGTAAAAGTTGCTTAGTTGTTGTCAATGTTGCTCAATTGTTGTAAAAGTTGTCTGAGTTGTCAAAGTTGTAAGATAGGCTAGAATTGATTCCATTCATTGCGTGCACAAACTAACGTCATGGGCGTATCTAGGTGGGAAGGTTTATGCTAGGCATGCTCATGTTGTGCCTCCCAAAGTGCTAAAACATCGAGAGCCAGACCCTATTGACACGATCTCTTAAGTGCCTTAAGTCCAAAAATTGTCAAACTTTGACGGACTATTTCTCTCAATCCAGGACACATATGTTCGATCTGTTTGAACCTGTAGGGTCACATGAGGCTCATCTACAATGGTTCATCTCAGTTTCTGACGACTTGGAGCCATTTTCAATTCGTAGCATTTTTTCGCCTGCTGCAAAAATTGTCAGTTGCATGCAATGCAAAGTTGCAAGATAGGCTAGAATTGATTATATTCATCATGTGCAAAAACCAACATCACGAGCGTGTCCGAGTTGGCATATTTATCACAATAGTTCTTTCGCTGTTGCTTTCAGATGATCTTAGGTAGAATTTTCATTGTCTCTCAAAAATTCAAATTTTTAATGATTTGAACAATTAATTGACATCTTGCGGTTTCATTTAAGTTTTTAAAATAGTTTTTCCATATTCTTTTAATCATTCTCCTACAAGTTCGTTCATTCATTTTATCAAGCATTGGCTTCAATATATTCTCATCAATGTCAATTAGATACTTTTGTTTCCTATGAATGATTCTATTAGGTGTTAATATCAGTGCATTACATACATTGGGTACATTCAATTAATCAAATAGAGTAGGTGTATTTTCATCATTTAATTGATTATTCAATGTGGTCTCTTCTTCAATTCCATTAGGTTCATATGGTAAATCAAATGTCTCTTCTTCAATTGCATTAGGTGCATTATGTTCATTTGGTAAATCAAATTGACATGTTGAGGATGACATACCTTCTTCTCCCATTATTCTTATGTCACGTAATTTATTCATACGCTGCCTTTGTCTTTCCTTTTTAGCCTCTTGTTGTTACATTGTTCCTTGTTCTTTTCCATGGTTGATATCGGTTGTCCTAAATAGAATCATATTACATATATATGTAAACAAAAGTTCATGAACAATCAAATAACCATAAATTGAGAATTATCATTGTCTTTTTTAATCAAAACTATTAAACAATCACAACAACATTGACAAAACTAACAAGAACAACAATTCAATCATTTGAAATCATTCAAAAACAAAAAATTAACTTACTTCTATGTATAAAACAGTCACAAAAGTGCATACACAATTGCAGTGGGGCCTTCAACGACCTCAAAAACTTCTTTTGAGGCTATTGAGGTGGTTGGGAAACTAAAAGTATATGTCCTAGTACCATGTATGTGGTCTTTTTAGTAACTTTGTGCGTGTTGTTAAGCCCTAAAAATGTTTGCAGACCAACGTTAATATTATCGGTATCCCGTATGTTCTTTTAACATATAAAGACCCCGTATGCATTATTAGGCCTTAAAAATGTTTATCAGACTAGCTAACTAATAGTCCTAGTACCTCATACAGACTTTTTGTAGTAAAGAAAATGTGAAGGAAAAGGGAGGGGGGAGAGGGAGAGGGAGAGGGAGAGGGAGAGGGAGAGGGAGTGGGAGGGAGAGGGCTAGAGGGAGAGAGATAGAGGGAGGGTGAGGGGGAGAGAGGGAGAGAGAGGGAAAGGGAGGGAGAGAGAATGGAAAAGGGAGAGAGAGAGGGTGGAAAAGGGAGAGAGGGAGAGGGGGAGAAAGGGAGAGAGGGAGAGAAAGGGAGAGGGGGGGAGAGGGAGAGAGCGAGAGAGAGAGGGAGAGTCAGGGAGAGGGGGAGAGAGCGAGAGAGGGAGATAGAGAGAGGGAGATGGAGGGAGAGAGAGGGAAGGAGAGAGAGAGAGGGTGAGGGAGGGAGAGAGAGAAAGGAAAAGAGAGAGAAGGGGTGGAAAATGGAGGGAGAGAGAGAGAGAATGGAAGATAGATAGAGAGAGAGAGAGAGAGAGAGAGAGAGAGAGAGAGAGAGAGAGAGAGAGAGAGAGAGAGAGAGAGGATGGAAATGTTGGGATCCAAGAACACTAAGAGGGGGGGTGAATCAGTGTTCTGCCGGTAACACAAGATTTTATCCTTTTATACCATACACATATAAACCAGTAAATAAATAAATAGATAACTTGAAGAAAATAAACCATCCACATAAATGAACACCATAACATACAAAATTTGTACGTGGACAACCACAAAGAGGAAAAACCACAGTGGGATTTGTGACCCACAATATCAGTTCACTGGCCATATGAAATGATATTACATATATTGGGGGCCTACACATGCAGGAAGGCACATTGCCTAGAGCATAATGCTCATCACTAAAGAGTCTCACCGACTACAAGTTTCTGCTGAAAAACAATAAAATTAAACTCAAAAATGCATCTACTATGCCAAATAGAGTTCCAGTTCTAGCTCTGCTCTATACTAGTTCATAAACCTTGAACACTACTACTAATATCTCTTCTCTATCTACAGATCATTGCATGATATAACACTTGCATACAAATAATCTACATACATATAATTCACATTATACAGTTCTGCTATATTCTTTTATGTCGCATCCTATGTTATATCCTCCTCACATCATTATCACACTTCAAAATGACCTAGCAGATTGACCTATATACCCATTACAAACAATATGCCTTATGTTGGCTTACAAAAATTTATTCAATGTCGACCTCGACAATAATTACAAAATGATTTACTAAATAAATCTCCCTTGATGTCGGCTTCCTTCAAGTACTAATGCTGGTGCTAGTGCCGGTGTAGCCTTGAATGCTCCAAATATGGTGTCTACCAGTATATGTCCCCTAATGCCAGTATATGACTTTCATCTAATCTTGTTGCCATCAATGACAAAAAAATGAATCCGATGAGTGTCAATTTCCAACAACCT
This sequence comes from Cryptomeria japonica, assembly GCF_030272615.1. NCBI lineage: Eukaryota > Viridiplantae > Streptophyta > Pinopsida > Cupressales > Cupressaceae > Cryptomeria > Cryptomeria japonica. Next base: position 379,166,167 of record NC_081411.1, on the reverse strand, counting down.
CCCCCTTTGGCATTGATGGCAACACTCGTGTGAAAAATGGATTCCCTGCCGATTCAACTGAATTATGCTCCCCTTGAGAAATACACTCCTTTTGATATCCTAATATGCTTCCCATGTGATATTTTCTGATATTTTTCACATATATACATACTCCCCTTTCACATCAATGCCAAAGACCAATGAAAGAATAAATGAATATTGTTAATTTCACTAGAGCTTAACCAACTTCAAAATTTTTGGTTAAGCCTTATGCAACAACTGAAGATATGTATCCCAGCCAGATTTGAAAGTGTTAGATATGGATGCTAGTCCACTTAGTAAGTGGGAAAGTGTTTCCTTCTCCTTGACTTCTGCTGGTGTGGGTTTAGAAATCATGTCCATGCATTCTCTCTTATGAACACCCAATGAATCCAATCTGGGACTCACCAATCCTCTAAGACTCCTTGCTCTCCTAATGACTTTATCTCTCTTGTTCTCAAAAGCAAAAATTTGGTTCTTCAAGGACAAAATTTGTCCATCAACAGATGTGGTCAGTGCAATTAATCGATCAGAAGAGTTAGCAATACTAGCTACCTTATCATGTAGCTCCTTTAATCTGCTATTTACATTAGCTGTAAGAATTCCTATGTCACAATAGACCCTGTAGATATTTGTACCTTGTTTCAAACAATTCTCAATAAGAATTAGTTTTGCCTCAATTTTCTTTTTCTCTATTTCTATTGTCTAGTCAAAGGATGCTCTTTTAGTTGTAGTGAATCTTTCTAAAGCCTGTCGGTGTACAATCTACCTCAGAGATTGAAAATTGTTATAAAGATGCTCTATTAGAGTTTTGAGCTTGCTGAAAGGGCTTGCTCCATCTTCAATTTCACAATCAGGTGTCAATCAATGCAATACTATAACTGATTGATCAATTATTCCCTTGTCTGCAGTACCCTCCTTTAATAGTTTCTGAGTTTCCATCATCATCAACTCAGTGAGACTCATCTCAGTGATGGATTTGTTCTCAACCTAAGAAGTGTCAATTTCCAAAACCTTTGCCGGACAATCAGTTTTAATTATCGGTATAGATTCAGTTTCCTTTACCTTATCCTCTACAACCTCTTTTGCACCGATGGCTTCGCCACTTGGTGTAGTGTCAATTACTACTGGTGGAGTATTATCCACAGTATTTATAGTGTCCTATGTTGACATTATGGATGAATTTATTATGTGTTGCATTGATGTTTTGTCATTGATGTCAACACTAGCTATTATGGATGGTTACCGACAGATAGGTTTTGGTTATTGGTAGAAGATCTAGTGTTACTAGCAAAAGAGATTATCTATTGGACACTTTCAGCATGTTTGGATCTATGGAATGTGATTGGTTACATGAGCTACGTGCTTCTGGAGCATGTTTTGGTCAGTTGGTATTGGCTTGGTATTGGATACTATCATACGCTCTTGTAAACCCTTACCGACATTGGTTTAAGGCTTTGCCTGTAGAGCTTTCACTGAGGAATCATGACAAGATGCATAGGTGGTGTTGGTGCGACTTGTAGATGGATTTCAGGATGTTGAAGATGTTCTTTGATCATGCTTCAACTGGTTGAAGATATTTCTTTGGCATGGTGGACCCTGAATAGGTCCGGTGCCTATCTAGGTTATGGACTGGTATCATGATAACATGTACTCTACACATTATCGGGATGTTTTAGGAGGATTTATGGATTTGTTATTGTTGTTTTGGTCTTAAGACGACATGGCATATCATTGTAATATGGAATTATGTAATCATTTTATTTTAATATCTTTTAGGTGGCCAACCTAATTGGTTTAGGTCTTAGGGTTGGTATAAATGAATGTAAGATCTCATTGTAGATTGTGGTGTGGAAATAAAAGGTGTATCGTGGTCCTGAATTGTAATATCATATGTGAAGGATCAGGTCGATCATAGGTGATCAAATTGGGATTAAGGAAGAGGTCAAAGGCCTCTGGTATTGAGCTTAACCGAGATGTAATCAGGCATGGTAGATGCTATCTTTGGAAGTTCACTTTATTGGATTGTTGTCTATTTATCTTGAGGTGATTTTAACCTCTGTAGTCAATGAGACTCTTTTGTAATGAGCAATACACTCTAGGCAGTGTGCCTTCTTGCATGTGCAGGTCCCTCATTGTATCACATACTTTCTACACAAGTATCATCTGATTGTGGGTAGGCTTCCCACCATGGTTTTTCCCTTTCTGGGTTTCCCACATACAAATCATGGTGTTATGTGGTATGGTTGCTTTTCATTAATTATCTATTTAATTGTTGAGTTATATTGTTTACCGGTATCTATGTCTACTGACATATGTTTCTGCTTTACCGGTATTTGAATATTTATGTGGTTCGGTTTAAGGTTGTATTGTGGATTAAATGTTATAAACTGTTAACAACTAATTCACCCCCCCCTCTTAGTTGTTCACTGGTTATCCTAAAAATCGGTATCAAAGCTTTGGTCCTCTTTTGTAGAAGCTTAACCACTTGAAGTAGATCCTATGGAAATTAATACTTCTAATCCACTGGCAACTATTTTAAGAAGAGAAATCCCTAATCTTGATGGAACAAATTATGGGATATGGAAAATTCGAATGGAGACTCATCTTAGATGTTTTGACAAGGATATTTGTGAGATCACTGACAAAGGATACACACCTTATGATCTAACATCTGACAATACTGCTCCTACAAACTTGGATATATTGAAAATGATTGCAGAGCTAGAGAAGCTTGATGGTCTTGAAAAGCACTGAGAGGGAGGGTGAATCAGTGACACTATAACAAGAACAACTTTAAACACTAACCGGTAGATGAACTTAACCAAGTATTTGAACAAAATACATGCAATCCAAAATGAAATAACAACATCCACATAAAGTAGAACATCCACCATAACACAAGTGATTATACGTGGAAAACCCAAATAGCTAAAAACCACGGTGAGATGGAACTCACAAGTTAACTATATGTAAAAATAGATAACTGACTGGTTAAGGTCTTAGAAATTGGTCTGCTAGGAGCGAATATTGTTAGAGATCCCAAGCTTGATTAGAAGCTTATACCCTGTTAAGAGTATTACCCTATTAATAGTAACCTTGTTGGAGGATTTTAGAATCCAAACTAATGGATCACCTTGTTAGAGGATTTGTACAATGAAGCTTGTTAGAGCTTACCCAGCTAGGGGATTTGATTAAGTTGTAATGATTAGAAAACAACAAGAAAGATTTGATCTATTCTGAGTAGCACAAGACTTGCTTGATCAAATCATTTAAAGTACATTCAACACTGCTCTTCATCTAAACACTTATATCTCTTCAACAAAAGATTTCACTCTTTATGCATATCAATATTCGTATAAATGTCCTCTTCTATATCAGTTCTCTCTCTTTAAAATGATTCACTAAGATGTCTTTAAATAGACATACAAATCTTATGTCAGCCATAGGAACATAATTTCCTAGGTGCAGTGTATCTAGACAATTAAACATAACTCATCACAAAAATGGATACCGGTTAGAACAGTCAATACCGGTTGGAACACAATATGTGAACCGTTGTCTTGGAATCTTCTGCTTGATCTTCATCTTCATCTTTATCTTCATTTTGATGCCGACTTAATGTAACCATAGGTTATCTCTTAGGCACATACCAATTACCGGTTAGAGATAGACCTTAAACACACCGGCTAACAGTGTAAATCAATGAAGTTACATTGGTAGTCAATGTAATCATTTATGTGAGAGTGTTTCATTAATGACAACAAGTGATGAATACATGATAATCATCATCAAGCCAACAAAGCCCTCTTGTGTGCACTTACTGATCAACAGATCATGGGATTGACTGATAAATAATCGACAAAGGTTATGTGGGACAAATTACAAACTCTGAATGAAGGTGAACCTATTGTCAAAATTGCTGAACTTGATGGTTATCAGGTAAGATATGAAACTTGAAAATGGAAGATAATGAGAGAGTTGTTGTATTTATGGAAAGAGTAAATGAGATTATTGTGGGAATTCAATGTTGTGGAGGATTTATAAGTGAAGATGAAATAGTTTCCAAAGTCTTGAGAGCCCTTCCACCGGCTTACAAGATGAAGGCAACTACAATTAATGAGTTAAGAACAATGGAAAACACTTAAGTTAACAGAGACATTCTGATTGGAAAATTATCTACTTTTGAGCTTGAAGAATTTGGATCTTCTAGAGCTGTAAAGTCTGAACTTGCTTTTCATGCATCATCATCATCATCATCATCTACCAACAAAAGTGATTGAAAATACCTATATGCAAAAGAATTGGAATACATGAGGAAAGAAGATGAAGAACTTGAGCAACTTGAAGCCTTATTTACTAGAAGAGTACCTGAAGGAACAACTGGAAGTAAGTATGAAGGAAAAGAACCTTTTAAATGTTTTGCATGTAATAAAATCAGTCATTTTGCATCTAGATGTCCTGAAAAGAATGCAAGGTTTGAGGAAAGAGTCAAGAAATATTTTAAGCCTAACCATAACAGATATAGATTCAAGAAAAGTAAGCAATGCTACATAGCAGATGAGGAAGGAGTGACTGATGAATCTAGAGATGAACCGACATAAGACTCTGCTAGTGGATCGGGAAATGGAAAGGAATGGGTGTTCCATGCTTTGAAGGAAGATGAACTAGAACTGGATATCAAGAATGAAGAAAAGGCCCTGGCAGAAAAAGTTGAAGATAAGGATGAATGGTAATTGATAGTGGATGCTCACATCATATGACTGGAGATAAAGGGAAATTTTTGTCCTTGCAAGAATACAATGGTGGTCAAGTCAGATTTGGAGATGACAAGGCATGTATGATCAAAGGTAGAGGTATTATTTCTTTGGATGGCAAGCATAATATTGATAATGTCTGTTATGTAGAAGGTTTAAAGCATAATCTTTTGAGTGTTGGTCAATTGGTTGATAAGGGTTTCCAACTTCAATTTAAAGATAGAAAATGCAAAATCATTAACACGAATGGTTTGGAGATTGCAACCGATATTCAAACAGGAAGCAATATCTTCCACTTGAACACTGGTAATAAGACATGCTTAATTTCTCATATTGATGAGAGTTGGTTATGACATAAGAGGTTGTGTCATGTTAATTTTGATTGTATTGTTAAGATCAGTTCAACTAAGGCAGTTAGAGATATACCTAAGATTATGAAGCCTCATAATCCAGTATGTAAGGTGTTAGTCACAAATTTTGATTCCTTCCTATCCTCTCTGTTAGAAAACTTAATAACTTTGTCTATGATATATAAAGAGGACACCAAGGAAATAGGATTCAAGAATAACATATGACAAGGTTTTAGCAAAACCTTCTACACTTTGAACTTATCCAAAGTTTAGGTGGGTATAACTTCTATGAATATTTTCACACTTTAAGATTGAGATCCATAGTAAACCAATGCTAAAAACCCATGGATTTCATCACCTCATTAAAACTAAAACAATAAAGGAAAAACTTATGCTCATTTTCAGTATTGATCCTCAAGAAAAATAGAAAGAATTCCATAACAAGTACCAGTGCCTTATCCGGGCCATAGAGTCACCTATATCAAGCAAGGATTTTCAAAACTGAACACTCTCATACATCTCATCATCTCGGCTTTCATGAACCCCATACATGCCTAACATATACATAGGTTCTCTCCCATTTAAATAAAACAATTCATTATATTCATAGCAGCAAATAATTGATCTACTGACAAAAATATTTCATGCACATTTAATCCCTCTCCTGAAGAGAAAAGCCAGAAATATGTCTATAAGATTGCCTTACAATCTATGCTCATTCAAACAACCCTAAATTATCCAAATGAAACCAGCAAACCAAAGAATGCACACCAGAAGACAAAGAAATTTTAGGCTTGAAACTTTGATCTGTATATTCATATTCATTCTTGAAAATGTTACATAATTCTAAGTAACCTCTTAAAACCAAAAAAAGCCCTCAATATATTTTACCAGAGGTTCTTTACAAAATTCTTGTGATCCTTCTAAAATGATAAGAATAGAGACTAAGAAGAAGAGAGAAAAGATTAGGTCTGCAACCGAAATTGCCAGATGCCTTCTTCCTTAATTGAAAAGTATTTCGTTCTCCTTTTCATGGAAACTACTCTTAGAACATCAAAGATTTGTTGAAACAAACTTCATGACTAGATTCCTTGTCTAGAGGGCTTTCTAATGGTATCCAATACTTGCCATTTCGGGCAAATTTTAACCTCTAAGCGAATTAATCACTCATGTGCCTCTGTCATCTAAATTTTTTGAATTTTCTATATAGTCTCAACTATATACTTAATTTGATTTTAACTTTTATTTTTTCCCTCTTTTTGGCCTAACGCCCTGCCACGTGGCATTCTCTAATTGGCTCGTAGGGTCTACTAGTCTCCACCTATCTATCGGGTCTGCCACACATCCACCACCTCAACCGTCTGGTTGCTCGATCTTTTGGTGGAATTTCTTCTTCAACGAGCAGTCTACAGGTCTCATCGAATAGGCATTTTCATCGAAACTATCGGGCCCACCGTGGACCGCCACTTGAGTGCCATATCACTGCCGGGCCTGCCATGTGTCCACCACTTGTCCATCGGGTCTCAATCTTTCAATGGAATTTCTTCTTCGGTGAGTGGTCTACAGGTCTCATCGACCAGACATTTTTATTGAAACTATTGGGCCCACCGCGGACCGCCATCTGACCAGGACCCGCCTGCTAGACCGCCATCGGACCCGCCATGTCACCTTTCACCATTTTGTGATAGGTAACTCTCGATCATCTTCCCTTCATGAAGTTAGGATAGCCATTGGATCTCCTACAGCTTGCTCGTTGGTTAATTTGGTCCTTCTCTGCAAAATTCACCTACCTTGGGATTCGTGCCTACATGGGTGGGTCCACTTGGTCGCCACTTGGCCTCCTTAATCACCTCAAGAAGCACACCCATGCGCGTGGTCCGCTTGGGCCCCCATCAGAACCTTGCGTCAAAGACCTCTTGAGGCTTTGACACTATGAATGGGTGGAGATTTACATATAAATACCACAAATTTTCATTTCCCAGTGAATGTGGGATAAAGCCTCATACCTGGAACTGCATGTTTTGAAGCAATTTTTGAGTTTTAATGGTGCTAATGGATGTTCTTGAGCCTTCAATACCTTGGGATTTATTTCCTTTCCCATATGTCACATGTGGGAGGAGGATTTGCACCTTGCTTGCATTTGCTGAAGACTTCTTTTGCTAAAGTTTATTGACTCTTTAAAACTCCACGCAGAAAGGGGAAAATGGCTAATGGCATCTACAAATGGCAATTTACTTGAAAGTTTTAGAATGGCATTCAACCATGCTACTTTTCCATTACTGGTTTCCACATGGGGGGATGCTACGTTCATACTTATCCATTCCATTTGCAGAAGTATGTGCATCCTTTACCAAAGCCACGTAGGAGGAATTTGACTGTAAATTGCATTAGCTTGAGTTTACCTTTCCTATTCCATGTGCTTCTCCAACCAAAACATGGTCTAAGGAGGATGCTGGTTGAGCACTAATGCTTGCCAAAAGCTTTGTTTAGAGTTATATAAGCTCTCCAAACTCCATGCAGAAGGGGGAAAATGGCTGCCTTGCAAATCTAGAATTACACCTACCATTTGCATTGAAAGTTTATAATTTGCTGAATTTTAATGCTTCAATCTGCACTTGATTTTTTTAAACTTCTCTGCTTCTCCTTCCAAATACCACTCCAATTCAATGTGTTGTGCTGAATGCTCATGAATTGCATTTGTTTGAAAAACTTAACATCCTCTTTCAATGCCTCAGGGGGAATTTACATTTGTTTTAAACTTTTAATGGTCTGTTATTCAACCATAGCACATGAAGGAAGAGGATCTGAACCTTCTATTTGCATTTTCCATTGGAGTTTCATATAACTTCTTTAATGCAATGCTCTTCTTTCCAGTTTGTTTGCCACACAAGGAATGATGGTTTGCAGTTGCTAACACATTTGCATTGACTTTTAGTTTCCTTCACTACATTTGCTGCTATGATTTTATCCGCAAATGGTGGAAAGAAAGTTCCAAATGCATCGCTGGTGCTATGCTCCAACCTAGTGTTCCTCATCAAATCTATTTAATAGCTCTGGCCTCAAGTGCATTCTCATTCTTTCATTACTCTCTCCTGGAAAACTTGTAAGTACTCTACTCCAACTATGCATGTCAATATCATTCTAGAATTGCTCAAAGGGCCAAGTCGCCAGTAAAATTAATGCATAGGGCATTCATCCAGATCGGACCCCAAAGTGGGTCCAACTAAAAAAAAATTCATTTTCATGCAACTGACCTCTGAAATGCTTCAGGAACCTTAAACATACCTCTAGAATCGATCGGCACCATTTTCGAATCATCAACCTGAGTTTTGCAACTTTCAGGCACTTGCGCCACATTTTCGCATTTAATCGCGAAGACATAATTTTCAAACTGGTCAAAACACCTTTCTGGACCTCACCATCTGACAAGCATGTACTCTGATATACAAGCATGAACTCTATGAAATGGTTTCTCAAAAATAATCCCAAGCGAAGAGATATTAATTGTAAAAAATGACCAACTAGCTTTGTCGGCACTGCGGACCTGATGAAGTCAATGTTCAGGCAACACATGATGCCTTTCTTAAAAATATCAAATGACCTCCGTAGACCTTCAAATCTAAGACATAGGTACCTTGAAATACATATCAAAACTTATAATTCCCAGTTTGACCAAAATTCTAACTAGGTGCAAATGGTGCGCTCATGAAAATGGCTACTTTAACTGATATAGCACTGAAAGTACGGATCACTGAAATAGATGGCTCAAGAAACCCTTCTGAAAACCGATCAAACGGATTGGCAGGAGCTTGAAACTGGAAACTTATCTTGTCATTTATACCAACAATAGCCCAGAATAAACATTTTGACATGACGTTCACTGGGGGAACTTTTACACTTATGCAAAACAGGGCTCCGACTAGCAGCTGAAACAGGGACTTGTCAAACCACACCAACTGCAAAAGGATTTGGCTTTGAAAACTGAGCAAATAGATTCATAAGGAATTGAAATTTTGCAAGATAACTCAAATTTATGCATATAATCCAATCCATTTTTAATTTCATCATGAAAATCAACAAGGCAAAAGATATAAGCACTCAAAGTAGGCTACTCAATAAAATCTGCATTTGTGCCTAAAATGCACCTTCAACTCACCCCTCGAAATGGGTACCTAGTAAACTTATCCAAACTAAATTATGAAAGTTGCACATCACTGCATAGGCCAAATGAAAGGTGTAGGACACAATTCCCAAGCCTTACCCTTTGAAAATCAACTGGCTCCATTTTACCCTCTCTTTGACTAGGCCATTCAAACTAACTCATTTGGAAAAGCAGAGCAAAATTTTGAAATGGGCCTCTAAACTTGACTCAATTTTAATGAGTCCCAACATAAGGAATGTCAATTGGGTAAGGAAGTTAGAAGTTTTTTTAAGAGAATACATGATAAATCTAATGATGTACTTGATTTGATTCATACTGACTTATGTGGTCTAGCAAGGACTAGAATCTTTCAAGGTGATAGGTATTTCATGCTGATTATTAATGACTATTCTAGAATGATGTGGGTGAATTTTCTAAGGGAGAAGTCTGAATCTTTTGAGAAATTCAAGATCTTTAAAGTGAAGGTTGAAACTAAAACTGGATTGAAAATCAAATGTCTAAGATCAGATCAAAGAGGTGAGTTCACTTCTCATGAATTTAACAGTTATTGTGAGACAAATGGAATCAGGAGACAACTATCTGCACCTAGGACTCCTTAGCAAAATGGAGTAGTGGAAAGAAAGAACAAAACCATTTTGGATGCAACAAGATCTATGATGATGGAAGCCAAATTGCCTCATATCTACTAGAGAGAAGTTGTGATTACAACAGTCTACACATTCAACAGAGTTCACATCAAAGGTGAAACTGGTAAGACCCCTTATGACTTATGGTTTGGACATACACCTACTGTTAAATATTTCAGAAGTTTTGGAACTAAATGCTATATCAAAAGAGATGATTCAATTGGAAAGTTTGATCCTAGATGTGATGAAGGGATATTTCTTGGATACTCAATTCAAAGAAAAGCATATAGATGTTATAATAAAAGATTACAAAAAATTGTTGAGAGTGCTAATGTGAAAGTGGATGAGCAGTAAAGAAATCATTCTATATCAGACGATAGGGAACCGACAGTGGAAATGATCATAACTGAACCGACAATGGCTTAACCGGTACAGGAAGCTGAGACAGCTACACCGGCACAATCAGAAAATTCAATTGTGACTGATGATCAGAGTAGTGAACCTAAAATTCAAAAGACACGAAGGAATGTAAGATTAAATTATTTTGAAGATCAAATCATTGGAGATAAGAACAAGGGAGTTATGACTAGAAGGAAACTGGCTAATGAAGAGGTATGTCTTATTTCTCAAATTTGTAAGGATAAACATTGGTTAAAGGCTATGGAAGATGAATTAGATCAGATAGAGAAGAATGAAACTTGGACTTTAGTTCCCTAATCTAAAAATAAGAATGTTATTGGAACTAAATGGGTTTTTAGGAATAAAATAAATGAGGATGGTCAAGTTATAAGAAACAAGGCTAGATTGGTTTGTAAAGGATATTCTCAAATGGAAGGAATTGATTATGGTGAGACATTTGCACCTGTAGCTAGAATTGAAGCTATTAGACTATTTCTTGCCTATGCAACTTATAAGAACTATAAGGTTTATTAAATGGATGTTTGAATGGTGAGCTTGAGGAAGAAGTATACATTGAGAAACATGATGGATTTTCACTGATAAAGATATGGTTTTCAGATTGAATAAAGTTTTATATGGTTTGAAACAAGCTCCTAGAGCTTGGTATGCAAGGTTGGATAAATATCTTTTGAAGCTTGGTTTTACTAAAGGCAATGCTGATAGTAATTTATATTATAAGATCACTGATGATATTCTAATTATTGAAGTATTTGTTGATGATATCATTTTTGGAGGAGAAGATAAATTGTGCATGGAATTTGCTAACAACATGAAGAATGAATTTGAAATGTCCATGATTGGTGAGATGAAATTTTTCTTAGGTTTGCATATTACTCAAACTGACAAAGGCATTTCTATCTATCAAACTAAGTATCTAAGGGAATTGTTGAAAAAGTTTGGTATGGATAATTCCAAACTGGTAAGTACTCCTATGGTGACAAGTGAGAAATTATCTATCAAGGATACTTATACACCAGTAAATCCGACAAGGTATAAATCTATGATTGGTGGTCTGTTATATCTTACTCAGACTAGACCTAATATTATGAATGCAGTAAGTATTGTTTCAAGATATCAAAGTAATCCTAAAGAAAATCATGAATGTGCAATAAAGAGAATATTCTAGTATTTGCAAGGAACAACAGAATATGGCCTATGGTATTCCAAAAATGATGATTTCACTTTATGTGCATATACTGACTCAGATTGGGCAGGTGAAACTGATGATAGGAAGAGTACTATTGGTGGAGCTTTCTTTCTTGGAAAGAATCTGGTTTCATGGATCAACATAAAAGAGTCATGCATTTCTTTATCTACTGCAAAAGCTGAGTATGCTGCAACAACAACTAATTGAGCTCAAGTCTTGTAGATGAAGCAAATGTTGAAGGATATCAGGGTAAATTGTAGTGAACAAGTAGTTATCTACTGTGATAACTTTGCAGCTATTGACATATCTAAAAATATGGTATTTCACTCTAAGACTAAGAATATATCAATAAAGTACAACTTTCTGAAGGACAAGTTAGAAGAAAAGGAAGTCAAATTGGTTTATGTGAACACTAAAGAACAAATTGTAGACATATTCACTAAACCATTGTTTAAGGAATTATTTGAGTATTTGAGAGACAGGTTAGGGGTTTTTTCCCCTCCAACAGAGACTTGACTGATGCAGTTTTGTCATTAGTCCAACATGCATTATCAAAAATATTATTCATTCCAGCATTGATGAGTGGTGCTACTACTCAGGAGGAGTAGTCAGCTTTGAGGTTTACATTATTGCTTTGATATTTTTGTCATATTTCTGGCATTGATCTCAAAGGGGGAGAGACATTGATGTGAAAAAAAAGAAAAAAAAGTTGTATACATTAGTGGGAGACATTTATTTGGAACTTTATAGAGATACCATTCACGTAGATTTTTGGTTGTCTTCCATAGGGGTAGACTTGTTTGGCACTTCTTGGTACTTAGATTTTTTTCACATCTAGTGTTGCCATCAATGCAATTGGGGGATATTGTTGGCATTATGGATGAATTGATTATGTGTTTCATTGATGTCAACACTAACTATTATGTATTGTTACCGACATATAGGTTTTGGTTACCAGTAGAAGATCTAGTGTTACTGGCAGAAGAGATTATTTGTTAGACACTTCTGACATGTTTGGATAAATGGAATATGATTGGTTAAATGTGATACGTGCTTCTGGAGCATATTTTGGTCAGTTGGTATTGGCTTGGTATTGGATACTATCATACACTCTTGTAAACCCTTACCAACATTGGTTTAAGGCTTTACTGGTAGAGTTTTCACTAAGGAATCATTGCAGGATGCATAAGTGGTGTTGGGGCAGCTTCTAGATGGATTTCAAGATGCTGAAGATGTTCTTTGATCATTCTTCAACTGCTTGAAGATATTGCTTTGGCGTGGTGGACCTAGAATAGGTCCAGTGCCTATCTAGGTTATGGACCGGTATCATGATAACGTGTACTCTACACGTTACCGGGATGTTTTAGGAGGATTTATGGATTTGTTATTGTTGTTTTGGTCTTAAGCCGACATGGCATATCATTGTAATATGAAATTATGTAATGATATTATTGTAATATATTTTAGGTAGCCAACCTAATTGGTTTAGGTCTTAGGGTTGGTATAAATGAATGTAAGATCTTATTGTAGATCGTGGTGTGGAAATAAAAGGTGTATCATGGTCATGAATTTTAATATCATATGTGAAGGATCAGGTCGATCATAGGTGATCGAATTGGGATTAATGAAGAGGTCAAAGGTCTCCGGTATTGAGCTTAATCGAGACTATAATCGGGCATGGTAGATGCTATCTCTGGCAGTTCAATTTATTGGATTGTTGTCCATTTATCTTGAGGTGGTTTTAAGCTCTATAGTCAGTGAGACTCTTTTGTAATGAGTAGTATGCTTTAGGCAGTGTGCCTTCTTGCATGTGCAGGCCCCTCATTGTATCACATACTTTCTGCAAAAGTATCATCTAATTGTGGGTAGGCTTCCCACTGTGTTTTTTCCCTTTCTGGGTTTTCCACGTACAAATTGTGGTGTTATGTGGTATGGTTTCTTTGCATTGATTATCAATTTAATTGTTGAGTTACATTATTTACTGGTATCCATGTCTACTAATAGTTGAATGTTTATGTGCTCTAGTTTAAGGTTGTATTATGGATTAAATCTTATAAACTGTTAACAACTGATTCACCCCCCACCCTCAGTTGTTCACTAGTTATCCTAACATCCTGTATATTTCCTTGCTCGGAAATAGTTTCAGTCAGTATGGACTGTACACTCTCCTTTACTGTTGATTATGTCTATATGTCTATAGTTACTACCGGTGTAGTCAAAATTAGAGTTCAACTACCCAAAATACCTTTCCCTTTTGATTTGTCAGGAATGGTGGAAGATGTAGCCTTAACAAATTCTTCATGAGATGTGAGAAAATCAGGATTCTTCTGGAAGAATTTGGTCCAACCCTTACTGGTCTCATTTATCACCTCATTAACTCTGCCCATCATCAAGCTTACCTGTCGGGGTTTACTATTGAAAAGTATCCTATTAGCAACATCTATGTACCATTTCATTTCCTCATTGTTTATAGAACCACACATTTCCAAAAGTGCTACTTCCTTAATCTCCCTATCCCTATTGACAACGTCAAGTCTTCTAGCATAAGGTTTATTATACAAAGATAGAGGTATCTCCTTCAAAATTTCTATTAAGGCTTTCTTATAAATGTCTATATGTAACAAAATAGCCTCTTCTATTTCATTTTGCTCATCATCCTCTAAATCTTCATAATACATAGATACATTTTTCAAAATTCCATCTTTTGTTATTTCATCAATTAGCTCAGCACAAGTCATTTTAGTCTCACTGGTTTCAGTGTTATCACTCTTCTTCTTTTTGCTTGTGATTGCCAGTGTAGATGTGATTGGTTTCCTCTTCTGTATAGGCTTCCTTATAGGAGGTGGTGGTGTAGCTGCTTTAGTTGCCTTTCTAACAAGTCTCCTTCTAGGCTTTGCCTTCTTTTGCTCTACCAGTGGTTGATCCACTTTCTTCCTTTATACCCTTCTGAACACTAGAGGTTCATTGTCCTCAGGGTCAGAATCAGAAGTGATGGTAGAAATGTAAGTTTTAGGCTTCTTCACCTCTGCAATACTAGCCACTATTGGTTATGTTGCTAGTTTGGATCCATAACCTAGTTGAGTGTCTATCTTATGAATTACATCCTGTACATATGAAGACATCTTTTCTATTTTCTTCTCTCTTCTCTTCCTGTTAAAACTAGTTTTGACTTCAAATGCCTTTTCTTCTATTGTGCCAAAATGCTCTATTTTGTCATCTAATGGGGCATCTATCAATATTTTTTCATAGAGTTCAAAAATGCTATCATCTACCTCATATCCAAGCTCAGTAATCTAGATTGTCCTAGGTTCAACTGCCTCAATAAAAGTTTCATCAGTTTTCACCATAAAATAGATATCAGTGGAGTACTTCTCCACAATTTTGTTTGATATTCTATCCCTCTTCCTCATGTTTTCTTGGAATGTTTTGAAATACCCCCAAAGTTTCTCATCTCTGTCGGTACCAAGATTGGTAATTGCTTCCTTGATCTACATACCTACCAATATGTCATGAGCCCAACACTTCTTGCCAACACCAGGTAGCTCATTCAGGAAGTAAAGCATTAGACATACAATGAGATTACCATATCTAAAAGCTCCTTTCTTAACTCCCTTGATCTTCCCAAAGCTCAACATCAATTCACTCCTCATCCATTCACTTAAATCATATTTTCTATTATTCCCTAGCATCTGATATGCAACATGAATGCATGAACTAGCAACAAAATTCAATTGATTAGATTGAGTTACCTAATAACCTATTATCATGCTTGCAAATTTCACATCAGTGTTGGTGATTGTGTTGATCCTCATTGATCTGTTATCAAGAGTTGCACTGGTGAGTTTCTCAACCTTTGTGTAGGAAATTTTATTGCCAGGTTCTTGTCCAACTTTGGGTAAGCCGGTGACTACTTGAATATCCTCCTTAGTGATCATATAAGGCCTATCCAGCCAAATAAACTCATTGTGAACCCTGCTCAAAATGTATCTGATAAATTCATCCTTGAATTTCGATATGTACAAAATACCGATTAACCCTAAATCCTCAATTGCTTTGTATTCCGGTTTGATGGTTCTGGATTCTCCCAATATCATGGATTGATACATGCTTTTGATGTCCTCTATGCCTAAATCCTTTAGGGTGTAGTGAATGTATGCCCTCACGTCTTCAACATACATCACGCTATTAGGAACCCTAGAAAATGCTCCCGCAGAGTCTTCTTTCTTAGCAATTTTGGGAACCTCCTTGAATATGGGCCTTAACCTATCCTTGACTTCAACAATGGTGGGATTTGAAATGAAAGTAGGAGCTGAAGATCTAGATGCCATTTTGAAGAATACTTGAATGTGAACTCCGGTGGAAGATTGAGTGTTTCTGCTTGAAATTCTTTCAGAATTCCTTTGCTTGCTCTTAATTCGCCTTTTCCTTCGCTATGAATGCTTGAATGCTCAGTGAGTGAAAATGATTTCATTTACCCCTTTTATTAGTGAATAAAACCCTAATCTTTCTCTGTAATTAATACTTCATGAACAACCCTATGAATGCTGGTTTCATAGTCTTGTGTTGGGTGAACCTTCATCAATGATGAACATAACTCTCCAGATCTCCTTAGATCTCCTTAGATCTCTACCAGGGTAATATGCAGGATTTTGCAATGACTTTGCCAACCCCTAAGGCTTATGCCTCAGTTATCAGTGAAAATTTTTGTCGGTGGAGGATTACCTTGTTCTACCGATGGAGTTATTGGTGTAGATCCATCTCCACTTGGTTCTTAAGATTTTCTAACCCATCTCTTGGTGTGATCTTGTTGTATTTCATCTACCTTCTTCTTTCCTTTCTCATTATCTTTATCATTGCTAACCCGTTGAGTCTTGCTTCTACAGTATTTAGCAATATGACCTATTTTGTTGCATGCATAACATGTAACATTGTTTTTCTGAATTGCTTTGACAAATCCAGTGTCATTCCTTGACCTATAGTGATTAGAAAAATGTCCAAAATTTCCACATGCATGACATTTAACATTCATTCTACAATCTTCTTATCTATGACCATATTTCTTGCAATTTGTGCATTGACCAAGAACAAAATTGTAGTTTTGATTTGCTTTATTTCTACATTGTTTATCCATATGCCCAGATTTATTGCAAATAAAACATCTACCATTGAATTTATAAGCATTAGAATTCCTTATCGATTTCCTCTATTCTAATGAGTTCTGCATACCGATTGTCTGATCTTCATTTCCAGTACGAGAGCTTCCACCTTGAACAAATCCAAGTCCTCTAGAATCATCAATTTGCCTTTGTCTTTTCAATAAGTCATCCAACTGTGTAACACTAATCTTGAATTTTTCTTTATACTCACTTGTAGTAGTTAGATCATCTCTCAGAGTAGTTATTTGTCTTTCGAGTTCTTGTTCATTGTTCTGGGAGTGTGCCAAATCAGTTCTCAACAGATTATTCTCATGAGTCAATCTACCACATTCATCAAATTTGTTCTTCAGAGATATAACAAGATTATCTTCCTTCTTCTTTCAGTCCTCAATATCTTTTGATAACCTCATAGTTAGATCTTGCATTTCATTCTTCATGAGAATGTTTGCTTGACTTAGTTTCTGACATTGATCCTTAAGTGCATTCTTCTCCTCATCATCTAAGTTTTGCAAAAGTTCTTTTCTCTTGGCTTGAGCTGATGATAACCTTTCTTGCAGGTAAAGAATGAACACATTTGTAGAATTCAATTGTTCTTGCAATTTCAAGTTCTTCATCCTTTCAACATCATAATCCTCAAGAGCCATCTCAAGTTGCTTCTCCATAGCTATGTTCAAAGATTTTGGTTTTAGGATCTTCCTCAAGCTGCTAAAATTATTTAGAGGTACCAAGCTTTGATACCAATTGTTGAGATCTAAGAACATTGAGAGGGGGGTGTGAATCAGTGTTTTGCCGGTAACACAAGATTTTATCCTTTTATACCATACACATATAAACGGGTAAATAAATAAATATATAACTTGAGGCAAATAAACCATCCACATAAATGAACACCATAACACACAAAATTTGTACATGGAAAACCTCAAAGAGGAAAAACCATGGTGGGATTTGTGACCCACAATATCAATTCACTAGCCATATGAAAGGATATTACATATAATGGGGGCCTACGCATGCAGGAAGGAACACTGCCTAGAGCATACTGCTCATCACTAAAGAGTCTCACTGACTATAAGTTTTTGCTGAAGTAAAATAATAAAATTGAACTCAAAAATGCATCTGCTATGCCAAATAGAGTTCTGGTTTTAGCTCTGCTCTATACCGGTTCATAAACCCTGAACACTACTACCGATATCTCTTCTCTTCCAAATAAAAAATGCATATACAAGAAGCATACGAACTCCTTCCAATCTTTCTACTGGAGCAAAGGTTTCTCCATAGTCTTCCCCTTCTTCTTGGGCATATCCTTTACACACTAGTCTAGTCGTGTTGCTTACCACTGTGCCATCCTCATTTAGCTTATTTTGGAAGACCCATTTGGTTCCAATGACATTTTTATGCTCCAGTCTGGGTACCAAAAACCATGTACCATTCTTCTCTATCTAGTCAAGTTCTTCTTCCATTTCCTTGATCCAGTCTTCATCTGTATGTGCCTATTTGAATGATTTAGGCTCAAATTTAGAGATCATACATGAGCTTTCTCTAACCTTTCTTCTTGTAAGAATTCCCGCATCTTTGTCTCCTATGATCTTCTTTGGATCATGATTGAGTTTGAAATACCTAGGTATATTCTTAACAGATTCCTCTTGCTTTTCTTCTTCATCCTCATCTTCATCAGCATCAACATCCACCGATGTAGGAGCACAATTACTGGTATTGGGCTGATTTGCAACCGGTTCCCAAAAGGTTACTACTGGTTCATCTCCTACATGCTCTCTACTAGTTTTCTTAGGTTTCTCAGAGTTCTCATCAACCCTAACATTGATGCTTTCAACAATTCTCTGAGTCCTATTATTGAAACATTTGAGAGGTTTGCTCTTTGTGGAATACCCTAGGAATATTCCCTCATCACATTTAGCATCAAAATTGCTCTGATGTTCACTCCTCTTGATATAAAATTTACTTCCAAGTCCAATACTCATAAGGAGTCTTATCCTTTCCTTTCTTGATGAGTACTCGGTTCATTGTGTAGATTGCAGTGCTCACCGCTTCTCCCCAAAAGGTGTGAGCAACATTTCCTTGGGTTAGCATAGTTCTAGCCACTTCAACCACTGTTCAATTGTTTCTCTTTGCTAAGCCATACCGCTGTTGAGTCCAGGGGGCAGATAGTCACCTCTTGATGCCATTCTCTTCACAATATTTGTTGAATTCACCGGAAGTGAATTCTCCTCCTTGATCAGTTCTAAGGCATTTGATTCTTCTACCGCTTTCCTTTTCGACCAGTGCTCTAAAAGATTTGAACTTTCCAAAGGCTTCAGACTTATCCTTCAAGAATGTGACCTACATCATTCTTGATCAATCATTTGTAAGAATCATAAAATACCTATCTCCCTGCACACTCCTAGTTTTCATAGGACCACACAAATCAGTATGCACAAGATCAAGTAAATTTTTTGTAGTGAAAGATTTACCTTTGAAGGTTGAGGAAGACATTTTCCCCATTTGACACTCTCTGCACAAAGAATTTTTTGGTTTGCTCAGCACCGACAATCCTCTGACTGCCTTGATCTTGCTGGCCTTCACAATGTTATCAAAGTTTACATGGCAGAGTCTCATATGCCATATCCAGCTATCATCAATCCTAGCCATAAGACACGTACTTATACTTGCATTCAGTTGAAATAGGTTCCCTTTGGTCTGCATACCGGTGGCCATCAGTTCACCAGTCTTTCCTTTGATTTTGCACATTCCATTTTTGAATTCGAGAGAGAGTCCACTATCATTCAGCTGGGCAATACTCAATAGGTTGTGTCTAAGACCTTCCACCCAAAACACATTGTCAGCACTGCTCTTTCCATTCAGAGAGATGGACTCTCTGCCTTTGACCATACATGGTGCATCATTACCAAAATGAACCACACCACCATCATATTCTTCCAGAGAAAGAAACTTACTCTAGTCACCAGTCATATGGTGAGAACAACCACTATCAATAATCCACTCATTGGAATTATCAAAGTGGGAGACAAGAGCCTTCTTGTCTGACACATCTTCCTTGACTGCTACAAACACAATATCCTCATTTTCTTCATCTTCTAATTCCTCATCAATGACACCTTCATCAACTACTACAAAATAGTTTCTCAGGTTTCCTCCTTTGAACTTCTTGAACTTTTCCAGTTTGTCCTTGCTATCACCATTAGTACAGTTTATAGCAATGTGTCCTATCCGGTTACAAGAGAATCATTTCAAATGAATCTTACCTCTATATTTACCGGTTCCCTTAGGAAGTCTCTTGGCAAAAAGAGCTTCAAATTCCATCAAGATCTCCTCATCATCCATTTCTCTACTCTGTCTTGGTTCAACACTAGTACTAGCTTCTTTTCCTTTCTAGATGGTGCAACAGATGCTCTAAAGGCTGATTCAGTCTTCTAAACATTGCCATAAAAAATATTTAGCTCATAGGCTGTCAACTTTGCAATGATGGAGTCTAGGGATACCGTAGTCTTGTCTATTGACCTCAACTCTTGACTGACAACAACCCTTATTTCATAGACCAGTAATAAGGATCTCAAAACTTTGCTAGCAATAGTGGAATCTTCCATTTTACCACCTACACTCTTGATATCTCCAACAACAGTTTTGATTCTTATTCCATATTGTTGAATGGTCTCTCCTTCAACCATCCACATGTCTTCAAACTTTCCCCGAAGGCTTTTTTCCTTAGCTTGTTTTACATGCTTATCACCGCCATAGATATTCTCAAGAGTATCCCATACTTCCTTGGGATTTCCTTTATCTTGGACATCAATAAACTCAATGTTAGATAAGCTACTGATTAGGGCTTCCATGACTTACCCATTCTCCTAGATCTCTCTCTTTTGATCATCGGTGAGAGTACTAGTAGGAATAACATAAGAATTCTCAACATAGCTCCAGTGTTGAGCACCCATGCTTCTGATGTATATCTTCATTCTGTCCTTCCATATTTTGAAATTATCTCTATTGAACTTTGGACCTTCCCTATTCATCATTACAATAGGATCTTTCCCTCAAGCGGCTAAGCTTACAACATAGAGGACCTGGAGGATGCTCTGATACCAATTGATAATACAATGATGAACAGTGAGTACCAAACTGGTATTGAGAGGGGGGGTGAATCAGTATAGATAAAAAAACTTTTCCTGAACCGATTTGATTGTAAACAGTGAACTTGACTGCCAATCACTAACACCAGTCATAAACCAAATTACTATCGGTTAAACACAATGAGATTGTGAAAGATATAAACCGGAAACACTTATCTTACCACACAACCTACACCCTCATTCCCACATATTCCTTGTGAATAAACAGGTAATCTATCATAAAAAATATAATAACATGCTAGATCAACATGATTCACTGCTTGACAGAAAACAATAAAGCATCACATGAAAAAGACATCACACATGACACACATATTTTTTACGTGAAAACCCAACTAGGAAAAACTACAGTGGGAATGAATACCCACAAGATGTTTTTGAACTCTTTAGAAGTCCGCTCTGTGAGGAGCCTTGTTCGGTTAAAGACTGTTTCAATAGGTTTTGTTAAGAACCGATCTTGTTAGGGATCACCCGGTTAAGGGATGGCTAGAATACCCGATTAAGGGTTAAGCCCTGTTATAGGTTACCTTGTTAGAAAATTTCATGAACCCAATGGATTTGAGTCACCCTATTAAAGGATTTACAACAAGCTGGTTAAAGCTACCCTATTAAGGGATTTTCCCACTATTGAAGTGGTTAGAGATCAACAGGTATTACAATGATCTGGTAATAGCACTTCAATGCCAATGCAGATTCGCTTTAGTTCCTTTCTTCTGCATACACACTTTGCAGGTATCAACCCTCTTATATGTTCTGGCAAGAATCACATATCTTTGCACTTAGTTACACACACAACATTTGCCAACAACTTCAACATGAAACACAACATCGACCTTATAGGAAATAGATAGGTTGGTAACATAAACACTAAACCCTAAACATTTAGGTTGAGCAATTCAATCAGTTCAATCCTGACCATTGAATACTTTGCATTTGAATACAACGGTCTTGAACAGATATCAAGACATTCTCCATTGTTCGTTCTTTACCACTTCTTGGAGGTAATAACCCATCACACATTCTCCACCGTCTGCATAGACTTCACACATTCCTGAGGTAGATAGGATCAATCTCCTTCATGCAAGATCCTTCACATGCATGAGGCTGACGTGGCAACATGATCTTATCTCCATTACAATGCTAACTCATCACACAATGCCCTTGGTTGAATCAAACATGCTCGAAACACTTCAACCGAAAACCTTGAAGCTTCAACCGGAAACCCTGAAGCTGAGACTACCAACCGGTAGTAATACCATATTAAACCTTGATAGAAAACATTCCATATACTGGTTCTGTTGGCATTTGGCATTATAACAGACAATGGGAGATTGTTGGCATTTCAATAAGGATATTGAGAAGATTGTTGATGATTATGGATATAACTAATTAAGGATGTTTACTGTCTTGATATTATTATTTTGTCATTGATGTCAAGAAATTGATTTTCTAATTCAGCATGATGTTGCCATATCTTGAGAAGTATGATTTGAAGAGTATAAAGATGTCGGTAAAAGACACAGAAATAATATGATGAATAAGGGGAAGAATAAGGTATTCAATGGGCAACTATTACCGAGTCAGACAATGATAAGATCATGATGTTTAGATTGTTTTAACATCATACATATGTTGTAAATTGTAAGGTTAATACTATACTATGATACCAAGCAAGGAACCTAGTTGGTAAACCCTAAGGTTATCACTATTGGTTAATGAAGGCAGAATGTCTACCGAGTGAAGTTTAGTATTTACCGAGTTGTTACCGAGTTGTAACCAAGCTATAATAGAATACATTAAATGGTTACATGCGTTATTTAATGAAGGCAATTGATGAGCTAGAACTGATTAAATGATTGGTATGCCATGCATGAAGTTTGTTAATGAATCTATGACAAAGAAAAATTGACATGAAGATCTATAGCTTAGATTGAATCGCAATACCCTAGCACAAGTTCCAAGAAATGTATGCAAGTTCCAAGGTAGGGTAAAAAATTTTCTAGATCGAAGGATACATTGAACTTGGTCAAAGTTTGAAGATCTAATGGCTATGATTGATCATGGGAAATGTGATCAAGGAGATTAAGCGGTTAGCTAATTATTTATAAATAGGGAACTATTGATAAACAATGTATGCGAGAAAATGTATGCACAACGATGCTACATAGTGATTACCGAGCACAGAAGCTTGAAGACCTGTTTGAATAACAAAGTATAGAAGCCCAGCAGATGGACAAGATTAGTTCTATGTCTAGATTGTATTGAGCAAATAAGAATCTGCTTTAGCATTTTAGATGTGAAATTGCAGATAGATTTTTATTACTGTTATTTTGTGAAAGTGACAGAAAATCTCTTAACCGAGTGGACTTAACAGTCTTATTTGTAAAACCCTCTAGCAAGGTGACATTCTGATTGAGTGTTTGAAATTCTTTAACAAGGTCACTTCTAATAAGGTGAAGATCCTAACAGATCTGAGGGAAATCCCTTAACCGGGTCACATCTAGCAATGTGTTTGTAATCTTTAACAGGATTTGCTTTTAACTGAGCATACTCTAGAAGAGTATATTTCTTAGTGGGTCTGAAATCCCATAGTGGCTTTTCCCTATTTGGGTTTCCACGTTAAATCTAGTTTTATGAGGTTTATGATGTTTATATGCTTTTGAGTTTGCATGTTTAGGAGTTTTGGTTATATTACTGAAGTATATGTTACTAAGGTTGAATCTGATGTTTTTATGGAAGATTAAGTTTGTATGATTCACCCCCCCCCCTCTCATCTTGTTGG
Organism: Cryptomeria japonica; assembly: GCF_030272615.1. Classification (NCBI taxonomy): domain Eukaryota; kingdom Viridiplantae; phylum Streptophyta; class Pinopsida; order Cupressales; family Cupressaceae; genus Cryptomeria; species Cryptomeria japonica. Next base: position 379,142,562 of record NC_081411.1, on the reverse strand, counting down.
CTATTGGATCTATACTTACATTAAGTATCAAAACTATCAGGTTCACTTGGACAAACGTACCACTTCTCATCATTATACCAGTTCACTTTGCCAATTGCTTAACTTCAATAAACCTATTCACTCTTCATCATATTACTGGTTCACTCTTCAGCATATTACCGGTTCTCTCTTTCAGCATATTGACATCAATGACAACACAATATCATCATGTCAACATATTCTACACATATGCGAACAACAATAATAGCTTCCAAGTTCATGAAGCACTTCTAAAGAACCTACAATTTTGGCAATAGGAGCAATTGAAGTTCCTACAGATCTCGAGTTTGATGGTAGACCTCTAAGTCAAGGTTTG